>NW_027142021.1:600000-834118 GCF_036365525.1 Heterodontus francisci | reverse complement strand
TTGGGAAAGGGGTATCGGTATGTGGGGAAGGGGTTTCAGTGTGTGGGGAAAGGGTTTCAGTGTGTGGGGATGAGTTTCAGTGTGTGAGGAAGGGGTTTCAGTGTGTGGGGAAGGGTTTCACTGTGAGAGGAATGGGTTTCATTGTGTGGGGAAGGTGTTTCAGTGTGTGGGGAAAGTGTTTCAGAGTGTGGGGATGTACTTCAGAGTGTGGGGAAGGGGTTTCATTGTGTGGGGATGTGTTTCAGTGTGTGGGGAAGGGGATTCAGTGTGTGGGGAAGGGGTTTCAGTGTGTGGGGAAGGGGTTTCAGTGTCTGGGGAAGGTATTTCAGTGTGTGGGGAAGGTGTTTCAGTGTGTGGGGAAGGTGTTTCAGTGTGTGGGGAAGGTGTTTCTGTGTGTGGGGAAGGGGTTTCATTGTGTGGGGATGTGTTTCAGTGTGTGGGGAAGGGGTTTCAGTGTGTGGGGATGTGTTTTGGGGAAGGGGTTTCAGTGTGTGGGGATGTGTTTCAGTGTGTGGGGAAGGGGTTTCAGTGTGTGGGGAAGGGTTTCACTGTGTGCGGAAGGGGTTTCTGTGTGTGGGAAGGGGTTTCATTGTGTGGGAAGGGCTTCAGTGTGTGGGGATAGGTTTCAGTGTGTGTGGAAGGGGAATAAGTGCGTGGGAAGCTGTTTCAGTGTGTGGGGAAGGGGTTTCAGTGTTTGGGGAAGGGGTTTCAGTGTGTGGGGAAGGTGTTTCAGTGTGTGGGGAAGGGTTTCAGAGTGTGGGAAGGGTTTCAGTGTGTTGGGAAGGGGTTTCAGTATGTGGGGAAGGGGTTTCAGAGTGTGGGGAATAGGTTTCAATGTGGGGGAAGGGGATTCAGTGTGTGGGAAGGGGATTCAGTGTGTGTGAAGGCGTTTCAGTGTGTGGGGATGTATTTAAGTGTGTGTGTGGAAGGGGTTTCAGTGTGTGGGGAAGGTGTTTCAGTGTGTGGGGAAGGGTTTAACTGTGTGCGGAAGGGGTTTCAGTGTGTGGGGAAGGGGTTTCAGTGTGTGGGAAAGGGGTATCAGTATGTGGGAAGGGGTTTCAGTGTGTGAGGAAGGTGTTTCATTGTGTGTGGAAGGGGTTTCAGTGTGTGCGGAAGGGGTTTCAGTGTGTGGGGAAGGGGTTTCAGTGTGTGGGGATGAGTTTCAGTGTGTGAGGAAGGGGTTTCAGTGTGTGGGGAAGGGTTCACTGTGAGAGGAATGGGTTTCATTGTGTGGGGAAGGGGTTTCAGTGTGTGGGGAAAGTGTTTCAGAGTGTGGGGATGTACTTCAGCGTGTGGGGAAGGGGTTTCATTGTGTGGGGATGTGTTTCAGTGTGTGGGGAAGGGGTTTCAGTGTGTGGGGATGGGGTTTCAGTGTGGGGGAAGGTGTTTCAATGTCTGGGGAAGGTATTTCAGTGTGTGGGGAAGGTGTTTCAGTGTGTGGGGAAGGTGTTTCAGTGTGCGGGGAGGTGTTTCTGTGTGTGGGATGTGTTGTAGTGTGTGGGGATGTGTTACAGTGTGTGGGGAAGGGTTTCAGTGTGTGGGGAAGTTGTTTCAGTGTGCGGGGATGGGTTTCAGTGTGTGGGGATGGGTTTCAGTGTGTGGGCATGGGTTTCAGTGTTTGCGGAAGGGGTTTCAGTGTGTGGGAAAGGTGTTTCAGAGTGTGGGGATGTGTTTAGGTGTGTGGGGAATGGCTTTCAGTATGTGGGGAAGGGTTTCAGTGAGTGGTGGTGGGGTACAGTGTGTGGGATGGGTTTTAGTGTGTGGGGATGGGTGGTAGTGTATGCGGAAGGGGTTTCAGTGTGTGGGGAATGTGTTTCAGTGTGTGGAAGTGGTTTCAGTGCGTGGGAATGAGTTTCAGTGTGTGTGAAAGGTGTTTCAGTGTGTGGGGAAGGTGTTTCAGTGTGTGGGGATGTGTGTCAATGTGTGGGGACTGTGTTTCAGTGGGTGGGGAACGGTTTCAGTTTGTGGGGAAGGTGTTTCAGTGTGTGGGGATGGGTTTCAGTGTGTGGGGATGGGTTTCAGTGTGTGGGGATGGGGATCAGTGTGTGCGGAAGGGGTATCAGTGTGCGGAGAAGGTGTTTCATTGTGTGGGGATGGGTTTCAGTGTGTGGGATGGGTTTCAGTGTGTCGGGATGGGTTTCAGTGTGTGCGGAAGGGGTTTCAGTGTGTGGGGAAGTTGTTTCAGTGTGTGGGGATGGGTGTCAGTGTGTGGGGATGGAATTCAGTGTGTGTGGAAGGAGTTTCAGTGTGTGGGGAAGGTGTTTCAGTGTGTGGGGATGGGTTTCAGTGTGTGGAGATGGGTTTCAGTGTGTCGGGATGGGTTTCAGTGTGTGCGGAAGGGGTTTCAGTGTGTGGGGAAGGTGTTTCAGTGTGTGGGGATGGGTTTCAGTGTGTGGGGGATGGAATTCAGTGTGTGTGGAAGGTGTATCAGGTGTGGGGACGGGGTTTCAGTGTGTGGGGAAGGGGTTTCAGTGTCTGGGGATGGTTTTCAGTGTGTGGGGAAGGGTTTCAGTGTGTGGGGATAGGTTTCAGTGTGTGTGGAAGGGGAATACGTGCGTGGGAAGCTGTTTCAGTGTGTGGGGAAGGGGTTTCAGTGTGTGGGGAAGGGGTTTCAGTGTGTGGGGAAGGTGCTTCAGTGTGTGGGAAGGGGTTTCAGTGTGTGGGAAGGGTTTCAGTATGTGGGGAAGGGTTTCAGAGTGTGGGGAATGGTTTCAATGTGGGGAAGGGGATTCAGTGTGTGGGGAAGGGATTCAGTGTGTGTGGAAGGCGTTTCAGTGTGTGGGATGTGTTTAAGTGTGTGTGTGGAAGGGGTTTCAGTGTGTGGGGAAGGTGTTTCAGTGTGTGGGGAAGGGTTTAACTGTGTGCGGAAGGGTTTCAGTGTGTGGGGAAGGGGTTTCAGTGTGTGGGGAAGGTGTTTCAGTGTGTGGGGAAGGTGTTTCAGTGTGTGGGAAAGGGGTATCGGTATGTGGGGAAGGGGTTTCAGTGTGTGGGGAAGGGGTTTCAGTGTGTGGGGATGAGTTTCAGTGTGTGAGGAAGGGGTTTCAGTGTGTGGGGAAGGGTTTCACTGTGAGAGGAATGGGTTTCATTGTGTGGGAAGGTGTTTCAGTGCGTGGGGAAAGTGTTTCAGAGTGTGGGGAAGGGGTTTCAGTGTTTGGGGAAGGGGTTTCAGTGTGTGGGGAAGGTGTTTCAGTGTGTGGGGAAGGGGTTTCAGAGTGTGGGGAAGGGTTTCAGTGTGTTGGGAAGGGGTTTCAGTATGTGGGGAAGGGGTTTCAGAGTGTGGGGAATAGGTTTCAATGTGGGGGAAGGGGATTCAGTGTGTGGGGAAGGGGATTCAGTGTGTGTGGAAGCGTTTCAGTGTGTGGGGATGTATTTAAGTGTGTGTGTGGAAGGGGTTTCAGTGTGTGGGGAAGGTGTTTCAGTGTGTGGGGAAGGGTTTAACTGTGTGCGGAAGGGTTTCAGTGTGTGGGGAAGGGGTTTCAGTGTGTGGGAAAGGGGTATCAGTATGTGGGGAAGGGGTTTCAGTGTGTGAGGAAGGTGTTTCATTGTGTGTGAAGGGGTTTCAGTGTGTGCGGAAGGGGTTTCAGTGTGTGGGGAAGGGGTTTCAGTGTGTGGGGATGAGTTTCAGTGTGTGAGGAAGGGGTTTCAGTGTGTGGGAAGGGTTTCACTGTGAGAGGAATGGGTTTCATTGTGTGGGGAAGGGGTTTCAGTGTGTGGGGAAAGTGTTTCAGAGTATGGGGATGTACTTCAGCGTGTGGGGAAGGGGTTTCTGAGGATGTGTTTCAGTGTGTGGGGAAGGGGTTTCAGTGTGTGGGGATGGGGTTTCAGTGTGTGGGGAAGGTGTTTCAATGTCTGGGGAAGGTATTTCAGTGTGTGGGGAAGGTGTTTCAGTGTGTGGGGAAGGTGTTTCAGTGTGCGGGGAAGGTGTTTCTGTGTGTGGGGATGTGTTGTAGTGTGTGGGGATGTGTTTCAGTGTGTGGGGAAGGGTTTCAGTGTGTGGGGAAGTTGTTTCAGTGTGCGGGGATGGGTTTCAGTGTGTGGGGATGGGTTTCAGTGTGTGGGCATGGGTTTCAGTGTTTGCGGAAGGGGTTTCAGTGTGTGGGAAAGGTGTTTCAGAGTGTGGGGATGTGTTTAGGTGTGTGGGGAATGGCTTTCAGTATGTGGGGAAGGGGTTTCAGTGAGTGGTGGTGGGGTACAGTGTGTGGGGATGGGTTTTAGTGTGTGGGGATGGGTGGTAGTGTATGCGGAAGGGGTTTCAGTGTGTGGGGAATGTGTTTCAGTGTGTGGAAGTGGTTTCAGTGCGTGGGGAATGAGTTTCAGTGTGTGTGAAAGGTGTTTCAGTGTGTGGGGAAGGTGTTTCAGTGTGTGGGGATGTGTGTCAATGTGTGGGGACTGTGTTTCAGTGGGTGGGGAACGGTTTCAGTTTGTGGGGAAGGTGTTTCAGTGTGTGGGGATGGGTTTCAGTGTGTGGGGATGGGTTTCAGTGTGTGGGGATGGGGATCAGTGTGTGCGGAAGGGGTATCAGTGTGCGGAGAAGGTGTTTCATTGTGTGGGGATGGGTTTCAGTGTGTGGGGATGGGTTTCCAGTATGTCGGGATGGGTTTCAGTGTGTGCGGAAGGGGTTTCAGTGTGTGGGGAAGTTGTTTCAGTGTGTGGGGATGGGTGTCAGTGTGTGGGGATGGAATTCAGTGTGTGTGGAAGGAGTTTCAGTGTGTGGGGAAGGTGTTTCAGTGTGTGGGGATGGGTTTCAGTGTGTGGAGATGGGTTTCAGTGTGTCGGGATGGGTTTCAGTGTGTGCGGAAGGGGTTTCAGTGTGTGGGGAAGGTGTTTCAGTGTGTGGGGATGGGTTTCAGTGTGTGGGGATGGAATTCAGTGTGTGTGGAAGGTGTATCAGTGTCTGGGGACGGGGTTTCAGTGTGTGGGGAAGGGGTTTCAGTGTCTGGGGATGGTTTTCAGTGTGTGGGGAAGGGGCTTCAGTGTGTGGGGATAGGTTTCAGTGTGTGTGGAAGGGGAATACGTGCGTGGGGAAGCTGTTTCAGTGTGTGGGGAAGGGGTTTCAGTGTGTGGGGAGGGGGTTTCAGTGTGTGGGGAAGGTGCTTCAGTGTGTGGGGAAGGGGTTTCAGTGTGTGGGGAAGGGGTTTCAGTATGTGGGGAAGGGGTTTCAGAGTGTGGGGAATGGTTTCAATGTGGGGGAAGGGGATTAAGTGTGTGGGGAAGGGGATTCAGTGTGTGTGGAAGGCGTTTCAGTGTGTGGGGATGTGTTTAAGTGTGTGTGTGGAAGGGGTTTCAGTGTGTGGGGAAGGTGTTTCAGTGTGTGGGGAAGGGTTTAACTGTGGGCGGAAGGGGTTTCAGTGTGTGGGGAAGGGGTTTCAGTGTGTGGGGAAGGTGTTTCAGTGTGTGGGGAAGGTGTTTCAGTGTGTGGGAAAGGGGTATCGGTATGTGGGGAAGGGGTTTCAGTGTGTGGGGAAGGGGTTTCAGTGTGTGGGGATGAGTTTCAGTGTGTGAGGAAGGGGTTTCAGTGTGTGGGGAAGGGTTTCACTGTGAGAGGAATGGGTTTCATTGTGTGGGGAAGGTGTTTCAGTGCGTGGGGAAAGTGTTTCAGAGTGTGGGGATGTACTTCAGAGTGTGGGGAAGGGGTTTCATTGTGTGGGGATGTGTTTCAGTGTGTGGGGAAGGGGTTTCAGTGTGTGGGGAAGGGGTTTCAGTGTGTGGGGAAGGGGTTTCAGTGTCTGGGGAAGGTATTTCAGTGTGTGGGGAAGATGTTTCAGTGTGTGGGGAAGGTGTTTCAGTGTGTGGGGAAGGTGTTTCTGTGTGTGGGGATGTGTTTCAGTGTGTGGGGATGTGTTTCAGTGTGTGGGGAAGGGTTTCAGTGTGTGGGGAAGGTGTTTCAGTGTGTGGGGAAGGGTTTAACTGTGTGCGGAAGGGGTTTCAGTGTGTGGGGAAGGGGTTTCAGTGTGTGGGGAAGGTGTTTCAGTGTCTGGGGAAGGTTTTTCAGTGTGTGGGAAAGGGGTATCGGTATGTGGGGAAGGGGTTTCAGTGTGTGGGGAAGGGGTTTCAGTGTGTGGGGAAGGGGTTTCAGTGTGTGGGGAAGCTTTTCACTGTGAGAGGAATGGGATTCATTGTGTGGGGAAGGTGTTTCAGTGCGTGGGGAAAGTGTTTCAGAGTTTGGGGATGTACGTCAGAGTGTGGGGAAGGGGTTTCATTGTGTGGGGATGTGTTTCAGTGTGTGGGGAAGGGGTTTCAGTGTGTGGGGAAGGGGTTTCAGTGTGTGGGGAAGGGGTTTCAGTGTCTGGGGAAGGTATTTCATTGTGTGGGGAAGGTGTTTCAGTGTGTGGGGAAGGTGTTTCAGTGTGTGGGGAAGGTGTTTCTGTGTGTGGGGATGTGTTTCAGTGTGTGGGGATGTGTTTCAGTGTGTGGGGAAGGGTTTCAGTGTGTGGGGAAGTTGTTTCAGTGTGCGGGGATGGGTTTCAGTGTGTGGGGATGGGTTTCAGTGTGTGGGCATGGGTTTCAGTGTTTGCGGAAGGGGTTTCAGTGTGTGGGGAAGGTGTTTCAGAGTGTGGGAATGTGTTTAGGTGTGTGGGGAAGGGCTTTCAGTGTGTGGGGAAGGGGTTTCAGTGTGTGGTGATGGGGTTTCAGTGTGTGGGGATGGGTTTTAGTGTGTGGAGATGGGTTTTAGTGTGTGCGGAAGGGGTTTCAGTGTGTGGGGAATGTGTTTCAGTGTGTGGAAGTGGTTTCAGTTTGTGGGGAATGGATTTCAGTGTGTGTGAAAGCTGTTTCAGTGTGTGGGGAAGGTGTTTCAGTGTGTGGGGAAGGTGTTTCAGTGTGTGGGGATGTGTGTCAATGTGTGGGGACTGTGTTTCAGTGGGTGGGGAAGGGTTTCAGTTTGTGTGGAAGGTGTTTCAGTGTGTGGGGATGGGTTTCAGTGTGTGGGGATGGGTTTCAGTGTGTGGGGATGGGTTTCAGTGTGTGCGGAAGGGGTTTCAGTGTGTGGGGAAGGTGTTTCAGTGTGTGGGGATGGGTTTCAGTGAGTCGGGATGGGTTTCAGTGTGTGCGGAAGGGGTTTCAGTGTGTGGGGAAGTTGTTTCAGTGTGTTTGGATGGGTGTCAGTGTGTGGGGATGGAATTCAGTGTGTGTGGAAGGAGTTTCAGTGTGTGGGGACGGTGTTTCAGTGTGTGGGGAAGGGGTTTCAGTGTCTGGGGATGGTTTTCAGTGTGTGGGGAAGGGGTTTCAGTGTGTTGGGATAGGTTTCAGTGTGTGTGGAAGGGGAATCAGTGCGTGGGGAAGCTGTTTCAGTGTGTGGGGAAGGGTTTTCAGTGTGTGGGGAAGGGGTTTCAGTGTGTGGGGAAGGTGCTTCAGTGTGTGGGGAAGTGGTTTCAGAGTGTGGGGAAGGGTTTCAGTGTGTGGGGAAGGGGTTTCAGTATGTGGGGAAGGGGTTTCAGAGTGTGTGGAATGGTTTCAATGTGGGGGAAGGGGATTCAGTGTGTGGGGAGGGGGATTCAGTGTGTGTGGAAGGCGTTTCAGTGTGTGGGGATGTGTTTAAGTGTGTGTGTGGAAGGGTTTTCAGTGTGTGGGGAAGGTGTTTCAGTGTGTGGGGAAGGGTTTAACTGTGTGCGGAAGGGGTTTCAGTGTGTGGGGAAGGTGTTTCAGTGTGTGGGAAAGGGGTATCAGTCTGTGGGGAAGGAGTTTCAGTGTGTGGGGAAGGTGTTTCATTGTGTGTGGAAGGGGTTTCAGTGTGTGCGGAAGGGGTTTCAGTGTGTGGGGAAGGGGTTTCAATGTGTGGGGAAGGGTTTCACTGTGAGAGGAATGGGTTTCCTTGTGTGGGGAAGGGGTTTCAGTGTGTGGGGAAAGTGTTTCAGAGTGTGGGGATGTACTTCAGAGTGTGGGGAAGGGGTTTCATTGTGTGGGGATGTGTTTCAGTGTGTGGGGAAGGGGTTTCAGTGTGTGGGGATGTGTTTCAGTGTGTGGGGAAGGGGTTTCAGTGTGTGGGGAAGGGTTTCACTGTGTGCGGAAGGGGTTTCTGTGTGTGGGGAAGGGGTTTCATTGTGTGGGGAAGGGCTTCAGTGTGTGGGGAAGGGGTTTCAGTGTGTGGGGAAGGGGTTTCAGTGTGTGGAGAAGGGTTTCAGTGTGTGGGGAAGGGATTTCAGTGTGTGGGGAAGGGGTTTCTGTTTGTGGGGAAGGGTTTTCAGTGTGTGGGGAATTGTTTCTGTGTGTGGGGACGGGTTACAGTGTGTGGGGAAGCTGTTTCAGTGTGTGGGGAAGGGGTTTCATGTGTGTGGCGAAGTTGTTTCAGTGTGTGGGGAAGGTGTTTCAGTGTGTGGGGAAGGGGTTTCAGTGTGTGGGGAAGGTGTTTCAGTGTCTGGGGAAGGTATTTCAGTGTGTGGGGAAGGTGTTTCAGTGTGTGGGGAAGGTGGCTCAGTGTGTGGGGTAGGTGTTTCTGTGTGTGGGGATGTGTTTCAGTGTGTGGGGAAGGGTTTTAGTGTGTGGGGAAGTTGTTTCAGTGTGTGGGGATGGGTTTCAGTGTGTGGGGATGGGTTTCAGTGTGTGGGCATGGGTTTCAGTGTTTGTGGAAGGGGTTTCAGTGTGTGGGGAAGGTGTTTCAGAGTGTGGGGATGTGTTTAAGTGTGTGGGGTAGGGCTTTCAGTGTGTGGGGAAGGGGTTTCAGTGTGTGTTGGTGGGGTTTCAGTGTGTGGGGATGGGTTTTAGTGTGTGCGGAAGGGGTTTCAGTGTGTGGGGAATGTATTTCAATGTGTGGAAGTGGTTTCAGTGTGTGGGGAATGGGTTTCAGTGTGTGTGGAAGGTGTTTCAGTGTGTGGGGAAGGTGTTTCAGTGTGTGGGGAAGGTGTTTCAGTGTGTGGGCTGGGTGTTTTAGTGTGTGGGGATGTGTGTCAATGTGTGGGGACTGTGTTTCAGTGGGTGGGGAAGGGTTTCAGTTTGTGGGGAAGTTGTTTCAGTGTGTGGGGAAGGGTTTCAGTGTGTGGGGATGGGTTTCAGTGTGTGGGGATGGGTTTCAGTGTGTGTGGAAGGGGTTTCAATGTGTGGGGAAGGTGTTTCAGTGTGTGGGAATGGGTTTCAGTGTGTGGGGATGGGTTTCAGTGTGTCGGGATGGGTTTCAGTGTGTGTGGAATGGGTTTCAGTGTGTGGGGAAGGTGTTTCAGTGTGTGGGGAAGGGTTTAACTGTGTGCGGAAGGGATTTCAGTGTGTGAGGAAGGGGTTTCAGTGTGTGGGGAAGGTGTTTCAGTGTGTGGGGAAGGTGTTTCAGTGTGTGGGAAAGGGGTATCAGTATGTGGGGAAGGAGTTTCAGTGTGTGGGGTAGGTGCTTCATTGTGTGTGGAAGGGGTTTCAGTGTGTGCGGAAGGGGTTTAAGTGTGTGGGGAAGGGGTTTCAATGTGTGGGGAAGGGTTTCCCTGTGAGAGGAATGGGTTTCCTTGTGTGGGGAAGGGGTTTCAGTGTGTGGGGAAAGTGTTTCAGAGTGTGGGGATGTACTTCAGAGTGTGGGGAAGGGGTTTCATTGTGTGGGGATGTGTTTCAGTGTGTGGGGAAGGGGTTTCAGTGTGTGGGGATGTGTTTCAGTGTATGGGGAAGGGGTTTCAGTGTGTGGGGAAGGGTTTCACTGTGTGCGGAAGGGGTTTCTGTGTGTGGGGAAGGGGTTTCATTGTGTGGGGAAGGGCTTCAGTGTGTGGGGAAGGGGTTTCAGTGTGTGGGGAAGGGGTTTCAGTGTGTGGAGAAGGGTTTCAGTGTGTGGGGAAGGGATTTCAGTGTGTGGGGAAGGGGTTTCTGTTTGTGGGGAAGGGTTTTCAGTGTGTGGGGAATTGTTTCTGTGTGTCGGGACGGGTTACAGTGTGTGGGGAAGCTGTTTCAGTGTGTGGGGAAGGGGTTTCAGTGTGTGGCGAAGTTGTTTCAGTGTGTGGGGAGGGTTTTCAGTGTGTGGGGAAGGGGTTTCAGTGTGTGGAGAAGGGTTTCAGTGTGTGGGGAAGGGGTTTCAGTATGTGGGGAAGGGGTTTCAGAGTGTGTGGAATGGTTTCAATGTGGGGGAAGGGGATTCAGTGTGTGGGGAGGGGGATTCAGTGTGTGTGGAAGGCGTTTCAGTGTGTGGGGATGTGTTTAAGTGTGTGTGTGGAAGGGTTTTCAGTATGTGGGGAAGGTGTTTCAGTGTGTGGGGAAGGGTTTAACTGTGTGCGGAAGGGGTTTCAGTGTGTGGGGAAGGTGTTTCAGTGTGTGGGAAAGGGGTATCAGTCTGTGGGGAAGGAGTTTCAGTGTGTGGGGAAGGTGTTTCATTGTGTGTGGAAGGGGTTTCAGTGTGTGCGGAAGGGGTTTCAGTGTGTGGGGAAGGGGTTTCAATGTGTGGGGAAGGGTTTCACTGTGAGAGGAATGGGTTTCCTTGTGTGGGGAAGGGGTTTCAGTGTGTGGGGAAAGTGTTTCAGAGTGTGGGGATGTACTTCAGAGTGTGGGGAAGGGGTTTCATTGTGTGGGGTGTGTTTCAGTGTGTGGGGAAGGGGTTTCAGTGTGTGGGGATGTGTTTCAGTGTGTGGGGAATGGGTTTCAGTGTGTGGGGAAGGGTTTCACTGTGTGCGGAAGGGGTTTCTGTGTGTGGGGAAGGGGTTTCATTGTGTGGGGAAGGGCTTCAGTGTGTGGGGAAGGGGTTTCAGTGTGTGGGGAAGGGGTTTCAGTGTGTGGAGAAGGGTTTCAGTGTGTGGGGAAGGGATTTTAGTGTGTGGGGAAGGGGTTTCTGTTTGTGGGGAAGGGTTTTCAGTGTGTGGGGAATTGTTTCTGTGCGTGGGGACGGGTTACAGTGTGTGGGGAAGCTGTTTCAGTGTGTGGGGAAGGGGTTTCATGTGTGTGGCGAAGTTGTTTCAGTGTGTGGGGAAGGTGTTTCAGTGTGTGGGGAAGGGGTTTCAGTGTGTGGGGAAGGTGTTTCAGTGTCTGGGGAAGGTATTTCAGTGTGTGGGGAAGGTGTTTCAGTGTGTGGGGAAGGTGTCTCAGTGTGTGGGGTAGGTGTTTCTGTGTGTGGGGATGTGTTTCAATGTGTGGGGATGTGTTTCAGTGTGTGGGGAAGGGTTTTAGTGTGTGGGGAAGTTGTTTCAGTGTGTGGGGATGGGTTTCAGTGTGTGGGGATGGGTTTCAGTGTGTGGGCATGGGTTTCAGTGTTTGTGGAAGAGGTTTCAGTGTGTGGGGAAGGTGTTTCAGAGTGTGGGGATGTGTTTAAGTGTGTGGGGTAGGGCTTTCAGTGTGTGGGGAAGGGGTTTCAGTGTGTGTTGGTGGGGTTTCAGTGTGTGGGGATGGGTTTTAGTGTGTGCGGAAGGTGTTTCAGTGTGTGGGGAAGGTGTTTCAGTGTGTGGGGAAGGTGTTTCAGTGTGTGGGCTAGGTGTTTTAGTGTGTGGGGATGTGTGTCAATGTGTGGGGACTGTGTTTCAGTGGGTGGGGAAGGGTTTCAGTTTGTGGGGAAGTTGTTTCAGTGTGTGGGGAAGGGTTTCAGTGTGAGGGGATGGGTTTCAGTGTGTGGGGATGGGTTTCAGTGTGTGTGGAAGGGGTTTCAATGAGTGGGGAAGGTGTTTCAGTGTGTGGGAATGGGTTTCAGTGTGTGGGGAAGGGTTTCACTGTGTGCGGAAGGGGTTTCTGTGTGTGGGGAAGGGGTTTCATTGTGTGGGGAAGGGCTTCAGTGTGTGGGGAAGGGGTTTCAGTGTGTGGGGAAGGGGTTTCAGTGTGTGGAGAAGGGTTTCAGTGTGTGGGGAAGGGATTTCAGTGTGTGGGGAAGGGGTTTCTGTTTGTGGGGAAGGGTTTTCAGTGTGTGGGGAATTGTTTCTGTGTGTGGGGACGGGTTACAGTGTGTGGGGAAGCTGTTTCAGTGTGTGGGGAAGGGGTTTCATGTGTGTGGCGAAGTTGTTTCAGTGTGTGGGGAAGGTGTTTCAGTGTGTGGGGAAGGGGTTTCAGTGTGTGGGGAAGGTGTTTCAGTGTCTGGGGAAGGTATTTCAGTGTGTGGGGAAGGTGTTTCAGTGTGTGGGGAAGGTGTCTCAGTGTGTGGGGTAGGTGTTTCTGTGTGTGGGGATGTGTTTCAATGTGTGGGGATGTGTTTCAGTGTGTGGGGAAGGGTTTTAGTGTGTGGGGAAGTTGTTTCAGTGTGTGGGGATGGGTTTCAGTGTGTGGGGATGGGTTTCAGTGTGTGGGCATGGGTTTCAGTGTTTGTGGAAGGGGTTTCAGTGTGTGGGGAAGGTGTTTCAGAGTGTGGGGATGTGTTTAAGTGTGTGGGGTAGGGCTTTCAGTGTGTGGGGAAGGGGTTTCAGTGTGTGTTGGTGGGGTTTCAGTGTGTGGGGATGGGTTTTAGTGTGTGCGGAAGGTGTTTCAGTGTGTGGGGAAGGTGTTTCAGTGTGTGGGGAAGGTGTTTCAGTGTGTGGGCTAGGTGTTTTAGTGTTTGGGGATGTGTGTCAATGTGTGGGGACTGTGTTTCAATGGGTGGGGAAGGGTTTCAGTTTGTTGGGAAGTTGTTTCAGTGTGTGGGGAAGGGTTTCAGTGTGAGGGGATGGGTTTCAGTGTGTGGGGATGGGTTTCAGTGTGTGTGGAAGGGGTTTCAATGTGTGGGGAAGGTGTTTCAGTGTGTGGGAATGGGTTTCAGTGTGTGGGGATGGGTTTCAGTGTGTCGGGATGGGTTTCAGTGTGTGTGGAATGGGTTTCAGTGTGTGGGGAAGGTGTTTCAGTGTGTGGGGAAGGGTTTAACTGTGTGCGGAAGGGATTTCAGTGTGTGAGGAAGGGGTTTCAGTGTGTGGGGAAGATGTTTCAGTGTGTGGGGAAGGTGTTTCAGTGTGTGGGAAAGGGGTATCAGTATGTGGGGAAGGAGTTTCAGTGTGTGGGGTAGGTGTTTCATTGTGTGTGGAAGGGGTTTCAGTGTGTGCGGAAGGGGTTTCAGTGTGTGGGGAAGGGGTTTCAATGTGTGGGGAAGGGTTTCCCTGTGAGAGGAATGGGTTTCCTTGTGTGGGGAAGGGGTTTCAGTGTGTGGGGAAAGTGTTTCAGAGTGTGGGGATGTACTTCAGAGTGTGGGGAAGGGGTTTCATTGTGTGGGGATGTGTTTCAGTGTGTGGGGAAGGGGTTTCAGTGTGTGGGGATGTGTTTCAGTGTATGGGGAAGGGGTTTCAGTGTGTGGGGAAGGGTTTCACTGTGTGCGGAAGGGGTTTCTGTGTGTGGGGAAGGGGTTTCATTGTGTGGGGAAGGGCTTCAGTGTGTGGGGAAGGGGTTTCAGTGTGTGGGGAAGGGGTTTCAGTGTGTGGAGAAGGGTTTCAGTGTGTGGGGAAGGGATTTCAGTGTGTGGGGAAGGGGTTTCTGTTTGTGGGGAAGGGTTTTCAGTGTGTGGGGAATTGTTTCTGTGTGTCGGGACGGGTTACAGTGTGTGGGGAAGCTGTTTCAGTGTGTGGGGAAGGGGTTTCAGTGTGTGGCGAAGTTGTTTCAGTGTGTGGGGAAGGGGTTTCAGTGTGTGGGGAAGGGGTTTCAGTGTGTGGAGAAGGGTTTCAGTGTGTGGGGAAGGGATTTCAGTGTGTGGGGAAGGGGTTTCTGTTTGTGGGGAGGGGTTTTCAGTGTGTGGGGAATTGTTTCTGTGTGTGGGGACGGGTTACAGTGTGTGGGGAAGCTGTTTCAGTGAGTGGGGAAGGGGTTTCAGTGTGTGGAGAAGTTGTTTCAGTGTGTGGGGAAGGTGTTTCAGTGTGTGGGGAAGGGGTTTCAGTGTGTGGGGAAGGTGTTTCAGTGTCTGGGGAAGGTATTTCAGTGTGTGGGGAAGGTGTTTCAGTGTGTGGGGAAGGTGTCTCAGTGTGTGGGGTAGGTGCTTCTGTGTGTGGGGATGTGTTTCAATGTGTGGGGATGTGTTTCAGTGTGTGGGGAAGGGTTTCAGTGTGTGGGGAAGTTGTTTCAGTGTGTGGGGATGGGTTTCAGTGTGTGGGGATGGGTTTCAGTGTTTGTGGAAGGGGTTTCAGTGTGTGGGGAAGGTGTTTCAGAGTGTGGGGATGTGTTTAAGTGTGTGTGGAAGGGCTTTCAGTGTGTGGGGAAGGGGTTTCAGTGTGTGTTGTTGGTGTTTCAGTGTGTGGGGATGGGTTTTAGTGTGTGCGGAAGGGGTTTCAGTGTGTGGGGAATGTATTTCAATGTGTGGAAGTGGATTCAGTGTGTGGGGAATGGGTTTCAGTGTGTGTGGAAGGTGTTTCAGTGTGTGGGGAAGGTGTTTCAGTGTGTGGGCTAGGTGTTTTAGTGTGTGGGGATGTGTGTCAATGTGTGGGGACTGTGTTTCAGTGGGTGGGGAAGGGTTTCAGTTTGTGGGGATGTTGTTTCAGTGTGTGGGGAAGGGTTTCAGTGTGTGGGGATGGGTTTCAGTGTGTGGGGATGGTTTTCAGTGTGTGTGGAAGGGGTTTCAATGTGTGCGGAAGGTGTTTCGGTGTGTGGGGATGGGTTTCAGTGTGTGGGGATGGGATTCAGTGTGTCGGGATGGGTTTCAGTGTGTGTGGAAGGGGTTTCAGTGTGTGGGGAAGGTGTTTCAGTGTGTGGGGAAGGGTTTAACTGTGTGCGGAAGGGGTTTCAGTGTGTGAGGAAGGGGTTTCAGTGTGTGGGGAAGGTGTTTCAGTGTGTGGGGAAGGTGTTTCAGTGTGTGGGAAAGGGGTATCAGTATGTGGGGAAGGAGTTTCAGTGTGTGGGGAAGGTGTTTCATTGTGAGTGGAAGGGGTTTCAGTGTGTGCGGAAGGGGTTTCAGTGTGTGGGGAAGGGGTTTCAATGTGTGGGGAAGGGTTTCCCTGTGAGAGGAATGGGTTTCCTTGTGTGGGGAAGGGGTTTCAGTGTGTGGGGAAAGTGTTTCAGAGTGTGGGGATGTACTTCAGAGTGTGGGGAAGGGGTTTCATTGTGTGGGGATGTGTTTCAGTGTGTGGGGAAGGGGTTTCAGTGTGTGGGGATGTGTTTCAGTGTGTGGGGAAGGGGTTTCAGTGTGTGGGGAAGGGTTTCACTGTGTGCGGAAGGGGTTTCTGTGTGTGGGGAAGGGGTTTCATTGTGTGGGGAAGGGCTTCAGTGTGTGGGGAAAGGGTTTCAGTGTGTGGGGAAGGGGTTTCAGTGTGTGGAGAAGGGTTTCAGTGTGTGGGGAAGGGATTTCAGTGTGTGGGGAAGAGGTTTCTGTTTGTGGGGAAGGGTTTTCAGAGCGTGGGGAATTGTTTCTGTGTGTGGGGACGGGTTACAGTGTGTGGGGAAGCTGTTTCAGTGTGTGGGGAAGGGGTTTCAGTGTGTGGCGAAGTTGTTTCATTGTGTGGGGAAGGTGTTTCAGTGTGTGGGGAAGGGGTTTCAGTGTGTGGGGAAGGTGTTTCAGTGTGTGGGGAAGGTGTCTCAGTGTGTGGGGAAGGTGTTTCTGTGTGTGGGGATGTGTTTCAATGTGTGGGGATGTGTTTCAGTGTGTGGGGAAGGGTTGCAGTGTGTGGGGAAGTTGTTTCACATGTGGGGATGGGTTTCAGTGTGTGGGGATGTTGTTTCAGTGTGTGGGCATGGGTTTCAGTGTTTGTGGAAGGGGTTTCAGTGTGTGGGGAAGGTGTTTCAGAGTGTGGGGATGTGTTTAAGTGTGTGGGGAAGGGCTTTCAGTGTGTGGGGAAGGGGTTTCAGTGTGTGGTGGTGGCGTTTCAGTGTGTGGGGATGGGTTTTAGTGTGTGTGGAAGGGGTTTCAGTGTGTGGGGAATGTATTTCAATGTGTGGAAGTGGTTTCAGTGTGTGGGGAATGGGTTTCAGTGTGTGTGGAAGGTGTTTCAGTGTGTGGGGATGTGTTTAAGTGTGTGGGGAAGGGCTTTCAGTGTGTGGGGAAGGGGTTTCAGTGTGTGGTGGTGGCGTTTCAGTGTGTGGGGATGGGTTTTAGTGTGTGTGGAAGGGGTTTCAGTGTGTGGGGAATGTATTTCAATGTGTGGAAGTGGTTTCAGTGTGTGGGGAATGGGTTTCAGTGTGTGTGGAAGGTGTTTCAGTGTGTGGGGAAGGTGTTTCAGTGTGTTGGGAAGGTGTTTCAGTGTGTGGGCTAGGTGTTTTAGTGTGTGGGGATGTGTGTCAATGTGTGGGGACTGTGTTTCAGTGGGTGGGGAAGGGTTTCAGTTTGTGGGGAAGTTGTTTCAGTGTGTGGGAAGGGTTTCAGTGTGTGGGGATGGGTTTCAGTGTGTGGGGATGGGTTTCAGTGTGTGTGGAAGGGGTTTCAATGTGTGGGGAAGGTGTTTGAGCGTGTGGGGATGGTTTTCAGTGTGTGGGGATGGGTTTCAGTGTGTCGGGATGGGTTTCAGTGTGTGTGGAAGGGGTTTCAGTGTGTGGGAAAGGTGTTTCAGTGTGTGGGGATGGGTTTCAGTGTGTGGGGATGGAATTCAGTGTGTGTGGAAGGTGTTTCAGTGTGTGGGGACGGGGTTTCAGTGTCTGGGGATGGTTTTCAGTGTGTGGGGAAGGGGTTTCAGTGTGTGGGGATATGTTTCAGTGTGTGGGGATGGAATTCAGTGTGTGTGGAAGGAGTTTCAGTGTGTGGGGACGGGGTTTCAGTGTGTGGGGAAGGGGTTTCAGTGTCTGGGGATGGTTTTCAGTGTGTGTGGAAGGGGAATCAGTGCGTGGGGTAGCTGTTTCAGTGTGTGGGGAAGGGGTTTCAGTCTGTGGGGAAGGGGTTTCAGTGCGTGGGGAAGGTGTTTCAGTGTGTGGGAAAGGGGTATCAGTATGTGGGGAAGGAGTTTCAGTGTGTGGGGAAGGTGTTTCATTGTGTGTGGAAGGGGTTTCAGTGTGTGCGGAAGGGGTTTCAGTGTGTGGGGAAGGGGTTTCAATGTGTGGGGAAGGGTTTCCCTGTGAGAGGAATGGGTTTCCTTGTGTGGGGAAGGGGTTTCGGTGTGTGGGGAAAGTGTTTCAGAGTGTGGGGATGTACTTCAGAGTGTGGGGAAGGGGTTTCATTGTGTGGGGATGTGTTTCAGTGTGTGGGGAAGGGGTTTCAGTGTGTGGGGATGTGTTTCAGTGTGTGGGGAAGGGGTTTCAGTGTGTGGGGAAGGGTTTCACTGTGTGCGGAAGGGGTTTCTGTGTGTGAGGAAGGGGTTTCATTGTGTGGGGAAGGGCTTCAGTGTGTGGGGAAAGGGTTTCAGTGTGTGGGGAAGGGGTTTCAGTGTGTGGAGAAGGGTTTCAGTGTGTGGGGAAGGGATTTCAGTGTGTGGGGAAGGGGTTTCTGTTTGTGGGGAAGGGTTTTCAGTGTGTGGGGAATTGTTTCTGTGTGTGGGGACGGGTTACAGTGTGTGGGGAAGCTGTTTCAGTGTGTGGGGAAGGGGTTTCAGTGTGTGGCGAAGTTGTTTCATTGTGTGGGGAAGGTGTTTCAGTGTGTGGGGAAGGGGTTTCAGTGTGTGGGGAAGGTGTTTCAGTGTGTGGGGAAGGTGTCTCAGTGTGTGGGGACGGTGTTTCTGTGTGTGGGGATGTGTTTCAATGTGTGGGGATGTGTTTCAGTGTGTGGGGAAGGGTTGCAGTGTGTGGGGAAGTTGTTTCACATGTGGGGATGGGTTTCAGTGTGTGGGGATGTTGTTTCAGTGTGTGGGCATGGGTTCCAGTGTTTGTGGAAGGGGTTTCAGTGTGTGGGGAAGGTGTTTCAGAGTGTGGGGATGTGTTTAAGTGTGTGGGGAAGGGCTTTCAGTGTGTGGGGAAGGGGTTTCAGTGTGTGGTGGTGGCGTTTCAGTGTGTGGGGAAGGTATTTCAGTATGTGGGGAAGGTGTTTCAGTGTGTGGGCTATGTGTTTTAGTGTGTGGGGATGTGTGTCAATGTGTGGGGACTGTGTTTCAGTGGGTGGGGAAGGGTTTCAGTTTGTGGGGAAGTTGTTTCAGTGTGGGGAAGGGTTTCAGTGTGTGGGGATGGGTTTCAGTGTGTGGGGATGGGTTTCAGTGTGTGTGGAAGGGGTTTCAATGTGTGGGGAAGGTGTTTGAGCGTGTGGGGATGGGTTTCAGTGTGTGGGGATGGGTTTCAGTGTGTCGGGATGGGTTTCAGTGTGTGTGGAAGGGGTTTCAGTGTGTGGGAAAGGTGTTTCAGTGTGTGGGGATGGGTTTCAGTGTGTGTGGATGGAATTCAGTGTGTGTGGAAGGAGTTTCAGTGTGTGGGGACGGGGTTTCAGTGTCTGGGGATGGTTTTCAGTGTGTGGGGAAGGGGTTTCAGTGTGTGGGGATAGGTTTCAGTGTGTGGGGATGTAATTCAGTGTGTGTGGAAGGAGTTTCAGTGTGTGGGGACGGGGTTTCAGTGTGTGGGGAAGGGGTTTCAGTGTTTGGGGATGGTTTTCAGTGTGTGTGGAAGGGGAATCAATGCGTGGGGTAGCTGTTTCAGTGTGTGGGGAAGGGGTTTCAGTCTGTGGGGAAGGGGTTTCAGTGCGTGGGGAAGGGGTTTCAGTTTGTGGGGAAGGTGTTTCAGTGTGTGGGGAAGGGGTTTCAGAGTGTGGGGAAGGGTTTCAGTGTGTGGGGAAGGGATTTCAGTATGTGGGGAAGGGGTTTCAGAATGTGGGGAATGGTTTCAATGTGGGGGAAGGGGATTCCGTGTGAGGGGAAGGGGATTCAGTGTGTGTGGAAGGCGTTTCAGTGTGTGGGGATGTGTTTAAGTGTGTGTGTGGAAGGGGTTTCAGTGTGTGGGGAAGGTTTTTCAGTGTGTGGGGAACGGTTTAACTGTATGTGGAAGGGGTTTCAGTGTTTGGGGAAGGGGTTTCAGTGTGTGGGGAAGGTGTTTCAGTGTGTGGGGAAGGTGTTTCAGTGTGTGGGAAAGGGGCATCAGTATGTGGGGAAAGGGTTTCAGTGTGTGGGGAAGGTGTTTCATTGTGTGCGGAAGGGGTTTCAGTGTGTGCGGAAGGGGTTTCATTGTGTGGGGTAGGGGTTTCAGTGTGTGGGGAAGTGGTTCAGTATGTGCGGAAGGTGTTTCAGTGTGTGGGGAAGGGGTTTCAGTGTGTGGGGATGAGTTTCTGTGTGTGAGGAAGGGGTTTCAGTGTGTGGGGAAGAGGTTTCAGTGCGTGGGGAAGGGGTTTCAGTTTGTGGGGAAGGTGTTTCAGTGTGTGGGGAAGGGATTTCAGTATGTGGGGAAGGGGTTTCAGAATGTGGGGAATGGTTTCAATGTGGGGGAAGGGGATTCAGTGTGTGGGGAAGGGGATTCAGTGTGTGTGGAAGGCGTTTCAGTGTGTGGGGATGTGTTTAAGTGTGTGTGTGGAAGGGGTTTCAGTGTGTGGGGAAGGTGTTTCAGTGTGTGGGAAAGGGGTATCAGTATGTGGGGAAAGGGTTTCAGTGTGTGGGGAAGGTGTTTCATTGTGTGCGGAAGGGGTTTCAGTGTGTGCGGAAGGGGTTTCATTGTGTGGGGTAGGGGTTTCAGTGTGTGGGGAAGTGGTTCAGTATGTGCGGAAGGTGTTTCAGTGTGTGGGGAAGGGGTTTCAGTGTGTGGGGATGAGTTTCTGTGTGTGAGGAAGGGGTTTCAGTGTGTGGGGAAGAGGTTTCAGTGCGTGGGGAAGGGGTTTCAGTTTGTGGGGAAGGTGTTTCAGTGTGTGGGGAAGGGGTTTCAGAGTGTGGGGAAGGGTTTCAGTGTGTGGGGAAGGGATTTCAGTATGTGGGGAAGGGGTTTCAGAATGTGGGGAATGGTTTCAATGTGGGGGAAGGGGATTCAGTGTGTGGGGAAGGGGATTCAGTGTGTGTGGAAGGCGTTTCAGTGTGTGGGGATGTGTTTAAGTGTGTGTGTGGAAGGGGTTTCAGTGTGTGGGGAAGGTGTTTCAGTGTGTGGGGAAGGGTTTAACTGTGTGCGGAAGGGGTTTCAGTGTTTGGGGAAGGGGTTTCAGTGTGTGGGGAAGGTGTTTCAGTGTGTGGGGAAGGTGTTTCAGTGTGTGGGAAAGGGGTATCAGTATGTGGGGAAGGGGTTTCAGTGTGTGGGGAAGGTGTTTCATTGTGTGTGGAAGGGGTTTCATTGTGTGGGGTAGGGGTTTCAGTGTGTGGGGAAGTGTTTCAGTATGTGCGGAAGGGGTTTCAGTGTGTGGGGAAGGGGTTTCAGTGTGTGGGGATGAGTTTCAGTGTGTGAGGAAGGGGTTTCAGTGTGTGGGGAAGGGTTTCACTGTGAGAGGAATGGTTTCAGTGTGTGGGGAAGGGGTTTCAGTGTGTGGGGAAGGTGTTTCAGAGTATGGGGATGTGCTTCAGAGTGTGGGGAAGGGGTTTCATTGTGTTGGGATGTGTTTCAGTGTGTGTGGATGGAATTCAGTGTGTGTGGAAGGAGTTTCAGTGTGTGGGGACGGGGTTTCAGTGTCTGGGGATGGTTTTCAGTGTGTGGGGAAGGGGTTTCAGTGTGTGGGGATAGGTTTCAGTGTGTGGGGATGGAATTCAGTGTGTGTGGAAGGAGTTTCAGTGTGTGGGGACGGGGTTTCAGTGTGTGGGGAAGGGGTTTCAGTGTTTGGGGATGGTTTTCAGTGTGTGTGGAAGGGGAATCAATGCGTGGGGTAGCTGTTTCAGTGTGTGGGGAAGGGGTTTCAGTCTGTGGGGAAGGGGTTTCAGTGCGTGGGGAAGGGGTTTCAGTTTGTGGGGAAGGTGTTTCAGTGTGTGGGGAAGGGGTTTCAGAGTGTGGGGAAGGGTTTCAGTGTGTGGGGAAGGGATTTCAGTATGTGGGGAAGGGGTTTCAGAATGTGGGGAATGGTTTCAATGTGGGGGAAGGGGATTCCGTGTGAAGGGAAGGGGATTCAGTGTGTGTGGAAGGCGTTTCAGTGTGTGGGGATGTGTTTAAGTGTGTGTGTGGAAGGGGTTTCAGTGTGTGGGGAAGGTTTTTCAGTGTGTGGGGAACGGTTTAACTGTATGTGGAAGGGGTTTCAGTGTTTGGGGAAGGGGTTTCAGTGTGTGGGGAAGGTGTTTCAGTGTGTGGGGAAGGTGTTTCAGTGTGTGGGAAAGGGGCATCAGTATGTGGGGAAAGGGTTTCAGTGTGTGGGGAAGGTGTTTCATTGTGTGCGGAAGGGGTTTCAGTGTGTGCGGAAGGGGTTTCATTGTGTGGGGTAGGGGTTTCAGTGTGTGGGGAAGTGGTTCAGGATGTGCGGAAGGTGTTTCAGTGTGTGGGGAGGGGGTTTCAGTGTGTGGGGATGAGTTTCTGTGTGTGAGGAAGGGGTTTCAGTGTGTGGGGAAGAGGTTTCAGTGCGTGGGGAAGGGGTTTCAGTTTGTGGGGAAGGTGTTTCAGTGTGTGGGGAAGGGATTTCAGTATGTGGGGAAGGGGTTTCAGAATGTGGGGAATGGTTTCAATGTGGGGGAAGGGGATTCAGTGTGTGGGGAAGGGGATTCAGTGTGTGTGGAAGGCGTTTCAGTGTGTGGGGATGTGTTTAAGTGTGTGTGTGGAAGGGGTTTCAGTGTGTGGGGAAGGTGTTTCAGTGTGTGGGAAAGGGGTATCAGTATGTGGGGAAAGGGTTTCAGTGTGTGGGGAAGGTGTTTCATTGTGTGCGGAAGGGGTTTCAGTGTGTGCGGAAGGGGTTTCATTGTGTGGGGTAGGGGTTTCAGTGTGTGGGGAAGTGGTTCAGTATGTGCGGAAGGTGTTTCAGTGTGTGGGGAAGGGGTTTCAGTGTGTGGGGATGAGTTTCTGTGTGTGAGGAAGGGGTTTCAGTGTGTGGGGAAGAGGTTTCAGTGCGTGGGGAAGGGGTTTCAGTTTGTGGGGAAGGTGTTTCAGTGTGTGGGGAAGGGGTTTCAGAGTGTGGGGAAGGGTTTCAGTGTGTGGGGAAGGGATTTCAGTATGTGGGGAAGGGGTTTCAGAATGTGGGGAATGGTTTCAATGTGGGGGAAGGGGATTCAGTGTGTGGGGAAGGGGATTCAGTGTGTGTGGAAGGCGTTTCAGTGTGTGGGGATGTGTTTAAGTGTGTGTGTGGAAGGGGTTTCAGTGTGTGGGGAAGGTGTTTCAGTGTGTGGGGAAGGGTTTAACTGTGTGCGGAAGGGGTTTCAGTGTTTGGGGAAGGGGTTTCAGTGTGTGGGGAAGGTGTTTCAGTGTGTGGGGAAGGTGTTTCAGTGTGTGGGAAAGGGGTATCAGTATGTGGGGAAGGGGTTTCAGTGTGTGGGGAAGGTGTTTCATTGTGTGTGGAAGGGGTTTCATTGTGTGGGGTAGGGGTTTCAGTGTGTGGGGAAGTGTTTCAGTATGTGCGGAAGGGGTTTCAGTGTGTGGGGAAGGGGTTTCAGTGTGTGGGGATGAGTTTCAGTGTGTGAGGAAGGGGTTTCAGTGTGTGGGGAAGGGTTTCACTGTGAGAGGAATGGTTTCAGTGTGTGGGGAAGGGGTTTCAGTGTGTGGGGAAGGTGTTTCAGAGTATGGGGATGTGCTTCAGAGTGTGGGGAAGGGGTTTCATTGTGTTGGGATGTGTTTCAGTGTGTGGGGAAGGGGTTTCAGTGTGTGGGGATGTGTTTCAGTGTGTGGGGAAGGGGTTTCTGTGTGTGGGGAAGTGGTTTCATTGTGTGAGAAAGGCGTTTCAGTGTGTGTGGAAGAGGTTTCAGTGGGTGGGGAAGGGGTTTCTGTGTGTGGGGAAGTGGTTTCATTGTGTGGGAAAGGCGTTTCAGTATGTGTGGAAGTGGTTTCAGTGGGTGGGGAAGGGGTTTCTGTGTGTGGGGAAGGGGTTTCAGTGTGTGGGGAAGGCGTTTCAGTGTGTGTGGTAGGAGTTTCAACTGTGTGGGGAAGATGTTTCAGTGTGTGGGGAAGGGGTTTCAGTCTGTGGGGAAGGGATTCATGGTGTGCGGAAGGTGTTTCAGTGTGTGGGGAAAGTTTTCAGTGTGTGGGGATGTGTTTCAGTGTGTGAGGATGGGGTTTCAGTGTGTGGGGATGTGTTTCAGTGTGTGGGGAAGGGGTTTCAGTGTGTGGCGATGTGTTTCAATGTGAGGGGAAGGGGTTTCAGTGTGTGGGGAAGGGTTTCACTGTGTGCGGAAGGGGTTTCAGTGTGTGGGGAAGGTGTTTCAGTGTGTGGGGAAGGTGTTTCAGTGTGTGGGAAAGGGGTATCAGTATGTGGGGAAGGGGTTTCAGTGTGTGGGGAAGGTGTTTCATTGTGTGTGGAAGGGGTTTCAGTGTGTGCGGAAGGGGTTTCATTGTGTGGGGTAGGGGTTTCAGTGTGTGGGGAAGTGTTTCAGTATGTGCGGAAGGGGTTTCAGTTTGTGGGGAAGGGGTTTCAGTGTGTGGGGATGAGTTTCAGTGTGTGAGGAAGGGGTTTCAGTGTGTGGGGAAGCGGTTTCAGTGCGTGGGGAAGGGGTTTCAGTTTGTGGGGAAGGTGTTTCAGTGTGTGGGGAAGGTGTTTCAGTTTGTGGGGAAGGTGTTTCAGTGTGTGGGGAAGGGGTTTCAGAGTGTGGGGAAGGGTTTCAGTGTGTGGGGAAGGGATTTCAGTATGTGGGGAAGGGGTTTTAGAATGTGGGGAATGGTTTCAATGTGGGGGATGTGTTTCAGTGTGTGGGGAAGGGGATTCAGTGTGTGTGGAAGGCGTTTCAGTGTGTGGGGATGTGTTTAAGTGTGTGTGTGGAAGGGGTTTCAGTGTGTGGGGAAGGTGTTTCAGTGTGTGGGGAAGGGTTTAACTGTGGGCGGAAGGGGTTTCAGTGTTTGGGGAAGGGGTTTCAGTGTGTGGGGAAGGTGTTTCAGTGTGTGGGGAAGGTGTTTCAGTGTGTGGGAAAGGGGTATCAGTATGTGGGGAAGGGGTTTCAGTGTGTGGGGAAGGTGTTTCATTGTGTGTGGAAGGGGTTTCAGTGTGTGCGGAAGGGGTTTCATTGTGTGGGGTAGGGGTTTCACTGTGTGGGGAAGGTGTTTCAGAGTATGGGGATGTGCTTCAGCGTGTGGGGAAGGGGTTTCATTGTGTTGGGATGTGTTTCAGTGTGTGGGGAAGGGGTTTCATTGTGTTGGGATGTGTTTCAGTGTGTGGGGAAGGAGTTTCAGTGTGTGGGGATGTGTTTCAGTGTTGGGGAAGGTGTTTCTGTGTGTGGGGAAGGTGTTTCATTGTGTGGGGAAGGCGTTTCAGTGTGTGTGGAAGTGGTTTCAGTGTGTGGGGAAGGTGTTTCTGTGTGTGGGGAAGGGGTTTCAGTGTGTGAGGAAGGGGTTTCAGTGTGTGGGGAAGGGTTTCACTGTGAGAGGAATGGGTTTCATTGTGTGGGGAAGGTGTTTCAGTGTGTGGGGAAAGTGTTTCAGAGTGTGGGGATGTACTTCAGAGTGTGGGGAAGGGGTTTCATTGTGTGGGGATGTGTTTCAGTGTGTGGGGAAGGGGTTTCAGTGTGTGGGGAAGGGGTTTCAGTGTGTGGGGAAGGGGTTTCAGTGTCTGGGGAAGGTATTTCAGTGTGTGGGGAAGGTGTTTCAGTGTGTGGGGAAGGTGTTTCAGTGTGTGGGGAAGGTGTTTCTGTGTGTGGGGAAGGGGTTTCATTGTGTGGGGATGTGTTTCAGTGTGTGGGGAAGGGGTTTCAGTGTGTGGGGATGTGTTTCAGTGTGTGGGGAAGGGGTTTCAGTGTGTGGGGAAGGGTTTCACTGTGTGCGGAAGGGGTTTCTGTGTGTGGGGAAGGGGTTTCATTGTGTGGGGAAGGGGTTTCTGTGTGTGGGGAAGGGGTTTCAGTCTGTGGGGAAGGGATTCATGGTGTGCGGAAGGTGTTTCAGTGTGTGGGGAAAGTTTTCAGTGAGTGGGGATGTGTTTCAGTGTGTGAGGAAGGGGTTTCAGTGTGTGGGGATGTGTTTCATAGAACATAGAACATAGAACATAGATCATACAGCACAGAACAGGCCCTTCGGCCCACAATGTTGTGCCGATCCTTTGTCCTCTGTCAAGGACAATTTAATCTATACCCCATCATTCTCCTTTATCCATATACCTATCCAAAAGCCTTTTGAAAGTCCCTAAAGTTTCTGACTCAACAACTTCCCCGGGCAAGGCATTCCATGCCTCGACCACTCTCTGGGTAAAGAACCTTCCCCTGACATCCCCCTTATATCTCCCACCCTTCACCTTAATTTTATGACCCCTTGTAACGCTTTGCTCCACCCGGTGAAAAAGTTTCTGACTGTCTACCCTATCTATTCCCCTGATCATCTTATAAACCTCTATCATGTCACGTCTCATCCTTCTCCGTTCTAATGAGAAGAGGCCTAGAATGTTCAGCCTTTCCTCGTAAGACTTATTCTCCATTCCAGGCAACATCCTGGTAAATCTCCTCTGCACCCTCTCCAAGGCTTCCACATCCTTCCTAAAATGAGGCGACCAGAACTGCACACAGTACTCCAAATGAGGCCTTACCAAGGTCCTGTACAGCTGCATCATCACCTCACGGCTCTTAAATTCAATCCCTCTGCTAATGAACGCTAACACCCCATATGCCTTCTTCACAGCCCTATCCACTTGAGTTGCAACTTTCAATGATCTATGCACATAGACCCCAAGGTCTCTCTGCTCCTCCACATGCCCAAGAACCCTACCGTTAACCCAGTATTTTGCATTCATGTTTGTCCTTCCAAAATGGACGACCTCACACTTTTCAGGGTTAAACTCCATCTGCCACTTTTCAGCCCAGCACTGCAACCTATCCAAGTCCCTTTGCAGACGACAATAGCCCTCCTCGGTATCCACAACTCCACCAACCTTTGTATCATCTGCAAATTTACTGACCCACCCTTCGACTTCCTCATCCAAGTCGTTAATAAAAATCACAAACAGGAGAGGACCCAGAACTGATCCCTGCGGCACGCCACTGGTAACTGGGCTCCAGGCTGAGTATTTACCATCTAAGACCACTCTCTGCCTTCTATCAGTTAGCCAATTCTTAATCCAACTGGCCACATTCCCCACTATCCCATGCCTCCTGACTTTCTCCATAAGTCTACCATGGGGGACCTTATCAAATGCCTTACTAAAATCCATGTACACCACATCCACTGGTTTACCCTCATCCACTTGCTTGGTCACCTGCTCAAAGAATTCAATCAGGCTTGTGAGGCAAGACCTACCCCTCACAAAACCGTGCTGACTGTCCCGAATCAAGCAGTGTCTTTCCAGATGCTCAGAAATCCTATCCCTCAGCACCTTTTCCATCAACTTGCCTACCACCGAAGTAAGACTAACTGGCCTGTAATTCCCAGGGTTGTTCCTATTCCCTTTCTTGAACAGGGGCACAATATTTGCCACCCTCCAATCACCTGGTACCACCCCCGTCAGCAGAGAAGATGAAAAGATCAGTGTGTGGGGAAGGGGTTTCAGTGTGTGGCGATGTGTTTCAATGTGTGGGGAAGGGGTTTCAGTGTGTGGGGAAGGGTTTCACTGTGTGGGGAAGATGTTTCAGTGTGTGTGGAAGGGGTTTCAGTGTGTGGGGAAGGAGTTTCAGTGTGTGGGGATGGGTTTCAGTGTGTGGGGATGGGTTTCAGTGTGTCGGGATGGGTTTCAGTGTGTGCGGAAGGGGTTTCAGTGTGTGGGGAATGTGTTTCAGTGTGTGTGGAAGGAGTTTCAGTGTGTGGGGACGGCGTTTCAGCGTGTGGGGAAGGGGTTTCAGTGTCTGGGGATGGTTTTCAGTGTGTGGGGAAGGCGTTTCAGTGTGTGGTGATAGGTTTCAGTGTGTGTGGAAGGGGAATCAGTGCGTGGGGAAGGTGTTTCAGTGTGTGGGCAAGGGGTTTCAGTGCGTGGATAAGGTGTTTCAGTGTATGGGGAAGGTGTTTCAGTGTGTGGGGAAGGGGTTTCAGAATGTGGGGAAGGGTTTCAGTGTGTGGGGAATGGGGTTTCAGTAAGTGGGGAAGGGGTTTCAGAGTGTGGGGAATGGTTTCAATGTGGGGGAAGGGGATTCAGTGTGTGGGGAAGGGGATTCAGTTTGTGTGGAAGGCGTTTCAGTGTGTGGGGATGTGTTTAAGTGTGCTTGTGGAAGGGGTTTCAGTGTGTGGGGAAGATGTTTCAGTGTGTGGGGAAGGGTTTAACTGTGTGCGGAAGGGGTTTCAGTGTTTGGGGAAGGGGTTTCAGTGTGTGGGGAAGGTGTTTCAGTGTGTGGGGAAGGTGTTTCAGTGTGTGGGAAAGGGGTATCAGTATGTGGGGAAGGGGTTTCAGTGTGTGGGGAACGTGGTTCATTGTGTGTGGAAGGGGTTTCAGTGTGTGCGGAAGGTGTTTCAGTGTGTGGGGTAGGGGTTTCAGTGTGTGGGGAAGTGTTTCAGTATGTGCGGAAGGGATTTCAGTGTGTGGGGAAGGGGTTTCAGTGTGTGGGGATGAGTTTCAGTGTGTGAGGAAGGGGTTTCAGTGTGTGGGGGAAAGGGTTTCACTGTGAGAGGAATGGGTTTCAGTGTGTGGGGAACGGGTTTCAGTGTGTGGGGAAGGTGTTTCAGAGTATGGGGATGTGCTTCAGAGTGTGTGGAAGGGGTTTCATTGTGTTGGGTTGTGTTTCAGTGTGTGGGGAAGGGGTTTCAGTGTGTGGGGATGTGTTTCAGTGTGTGGGGAAGGGGTTTCTGTGTGTGGGGGAAGGGGTTTCATTGTGTGGGGAAGGCGTTTCAGTGTGTGTGGAAGTGGTTTCAGTGTGTGGGGAAGGGGTTTCTGTGTGTGGGGAAGGGGTTTCAGTGTGTGGGGAAGGCGTTTCAGTATGTGCGGTAGGAGTTTCAAGTGTGTGGGGAAGATGTTTCAGTGTGTGGGGAAGGGGTTTCTGTGTGTGGGGAAGGGGTTTCAGTCTGTGGGGATGGCATTCATGGTGTGCGGAAGGTGTTTCAGTGTGTGGGAAAGTTTTCAGTGTGTGGGGATGTGTTTCAGTGTGTGAGGAATGGGTTTCAGTGTGTGGGGATGTGTTTCAATGTGTGGGGAAGGGGTTTCAGTGTGTGGCGATGTGTTTCAATGTGTGGGGAAGGGGTTTCAGTGTGTGGGGAAGGGTTTCACTGTTTGCGGAAGGGGTTTCAGAGTGTGGGGAAGTGGGTTCAGTGTGTGGGGAAGATGTTTCAGTTTGTGCGGAAGGGGTTTCAGTGTGTGGGGAAGGGGTTTCAGTCTGTGGGGAAGGGGTTTCACTGTGTTGGGAAGGTGTTTCAGTGTGTGCGGAAGGGGTTTCAGTGTGTGCAGAAGGTGTTTCAGTGTGTGGGGATGGGGGTTCTGTGTGTGGGGAAGGAGTTTCATTGTGTGCGGAAGGGGTTTCAGTGTGTGGGGAAGGGGATTCAGTCTGTGGGGAAGGTGTTTCATTTATGTGGAAGGTGTTTCGTTGTGTGCGGAAGGTGTTTCAGTGTGTAGGGAAGGGGTTTCAGTGTGTGGGGAAGGGGTTTCATTGTGTGGGGAAGGGGTTTCAGTGTGTGGGGAATTGTTTAACTGTGTGCGGAAGGGGTTTCAGTGTGTGGGGAAGTTGTTTCAGTGTGTGGGGAAGGGGTTTCACTATGTGGGGAAAGGGTTTCAGTGTGTGGGGAGGGGCTACAGAGTGTGGGGAAGGGGTTTCAGTGTGCGGGGAAGGGGTTTCAGTGTGTGGAGAAGGGTTTCAGTGTGTGCAAGGGGTTTCAGTGTGTGGGGAAGGGGTTTCTGTTTGTGGGGAAGGGGTTTCAGTGTGCGGGGAAGGTGTTTCAGTGTCTGGGGAAGTTATTTCAGTGTTGGGGGAAGGTGTTTCAGTGTGTGGGGAAGGTGTTTCAGTGTGTGGGGAAGGTGTTTCTGTGTGTGGGGATGTGTTTCAGTGTGTGGGGATGTGTTTCAGTGTGTGCGGACGGGTTTCAGTGTGTGGGGAAGTTGTTTCAGTGTGTGGGGATGGGTTTCAGTGTGTGGGGATGGGTTTCAGTGTGTGGGCATGGGTTTAAAGTGTTTGTGGAAGGGGTTTCAGTGTGTAGGGAAGGTGTTTCAGAGTGTGAGGATGTGTTTAAGTGTGTGGGGAAGGGCTTTCAGTGTGTGGGGAAGGGATTTCAGTGTGTGTTTTGCTGGGGTTTTAGTGTGTGGGGATGGGTTTTAGTCTGTGCGGAAGGGGTTTCAGTGTGTGGGGAATGTGTTTCAGTGTGTGGAAGTGGTTTCAGTGTGTGGGGAATGGGTTTCAGTGTGTGTGGAAGGTGTTGCAGTGTGTGGGGAAGGTGTTTCAGTGTGTGGGGAAGGTGTTTCAGTGTGTGGGGATGTGTGTCAATGTGCGGGGACTGTGTTTCAGTGGGTGGGGAAGGGTTTCAGTTTGTGGGGAAGTTGTTATAGTGTGTGGGGAAGGGTTTCAGTGTGTGGGGATGGGTTTCAGTGTGTGGGGATGGGTTTCAGTGTGTGCGGAAGGGGTTTCAGTGTGTGGGGAAGGTGTTTCAGTGTGTGGGGATGGGTTTCAGTGTGTGGGGGTGGGTTTCAGTTTGTCCGGATGGGTTTCAGTGTGTGCGGAAGGGGTTTCAGTGTGTGGGGAAGGTGTTTGAGTATGTGGGGATGGGTTTCAGTGTGTGGGGATGGAATTCAATGTGTGTGGAAGGAGTTTCAGTGTGTGGGGACGGGGTATCATTGTGTGGGGAAGGGGTTTCAGTGTCTGGGGATGGTTCTCAGTGTGTGGGGAAGGGGTTTCAGTGTGTGGGGATAGGTTTCAGTGTGTGTGAAAGGGGAATCAGTGCGTGGGGAAGCTGTTTCAGTGTGTGGGGAAGGGGTTTCAGTGCGTGGGGAAGGGGTTTCAGTGTGTGGGGAAGGTGTTTCAGTGTGTGGGGAAGGGGTTTCAGAGTGTGGGGAAGGGTTTCAGTGTGTGGGGAAGGGGTTTCAGTATGTGGGGAAGGGGTTTCAGAGTGTGGGGAATGGTTTCAATGTGGGGGAAGGGGATTCAGTGTGTGGGGAAGGGGATTTAGTGTGTGTGGAAGGCGTTTCAGTGTGTGGGGATGTGTTTAAGTGTGTGTGTGGAAGGGGTTTCAGTGTGTGGGGAAGGCGTTTCAGTGTGTGCGGTAGGGGTTTCATCTGTGTGGGGAAGGTGTTTCAGTGTGTGGGGAAAGTTTTCAGTGTGTGGGGATGTGTTTCAGTGTGTGAGGAAGGGGTTTCAGTGTGTGGGGATGTGTTTCAGTGTGTGGGGAAGGGGTTTCAGTGTGTGGCGATGTGTTTCAATGTGTGGGGAAGGGGGTTCAGTGTGTGGGGAAGTGTTTCAGTATGTGCGGAAGGGGTTTCAGTGTGTGGGGAAGGGGTTTCACTGTGTGGGGAAGGTGTTTCAGTGTGTGCGGAAGGGGTTTCAGTGTGTGCAGAAGGTATTTCAGTGTGTGGGGATGGGGGTTCTGTGTGTTGGGAAGGAGTTTCATTGTGTGCGGAAGGGGTTTCAGTGTGTGGGGAAGGGGATTCAGTGTGTGGCAAGGTGTTTCATTTATGTTGAAGTTGTTTCGTTGTGTGCGGAAGGTGTTTCAGTGTGTAGGGAAGGGGTTTCAGTGTGTGGGAAGGGGGTTCATTATGTGGGGAAGCGGTTTCAGTGTGTGGGGATGTTGTTTCAGTGTGTGGGGAAGGGGTTTCACTATGTGGGGAAAGGGTTTCAGTGTGTGGGGAGGGGCTTCAGAGTGTGGGGAAGCGGTTTCAGTGTGTGGGGAAGGGGTTTCAGTGTGTGGAGAAGGGTTTCAGTGTGTGGGGAAGGGGTTTCAGTGTGTGGGGAAGGGGTTTCTGTTTGTGGGGAAGGGGTTTCAGTGTGTGGGGAAGGTGTTTCAGTGTCTGGGGTAGGTATTTCAGTGTTTGGGGAAGGTGTTTCAGTGTGTGGGGAAGGTGTTTCAGTGTGTGGGGAAGGTGTTTCTGTGTGTGGGGATGTGTTTCAGTGTGTGGGGATGTGTTTCAGTGTGTGGGGAAGGGTTTCAGTGTGTGGGGAAGTTGTTTCAGTGTGTGGGGATGGGTTTCAGTGTGTGCGGATGGGTTTCAGTGTGTGGGCATGGGTTTCAGGATGTGGGGATGGGTTTCAGTGTGTGGGGAATGTGTTTCAGAATGTGGGGATGTGTTTAAGAGTGTGGGGAAGGGCTTTCAGTGTGTGGGGAAGGGGTTTCAGTGTGTGGTGGTGGGGTTTCAGTGTGTGGAAGTGGTTTCAGTGTGTGGGGAATGGGTTTCTGTGTGTGGGGATGTGTTTCAGTGTGTGGGGATGTGTTGCAGTGTGTGGGGAAGGGTTTCAGTGTGTGGGGAAGTTGTTTCAGTGTGTGGGGATGGGTTTCAGTGTGTGCGTATGGGTTTCAGTGTGTGGGCATGGGTTTCAGGATGTGGGGATGGGTTTCAGTGTGTGGGGAATGTGTTTCAGAATGTGGGGATGTGTTTAAGAGTGTGGGGAAGGGCTTTCAGTGTGTGGGGAAGGGGTTTCAGTGTGTGGTGGTGGGGTTTCAGTGTGTGGAAGTGGTTTCAGTGTGTGGGGAATGGGTTTCAGTGTGTGGGGAAGATGTTTCAGCGTGTGGGGAAGGTGTTTCAGTGTGTGGGGAAGGTGTTTCAGTGTGTGGGGATGTGTGTCAATGTGAGGGGACTGTGTTTCAGTGGGTGGGGAAGGGTTTCAGTTTGTGGGGAATGTGTTTCAGTGTGTGGGGATGGGTTTCAGTGTGTGGGGATGGGTTTCAGTGTGTGGGGATGGGTTTCAGTGTGTGCGGAAGGGGTTTCAGTGTGTGGGGAAGGTGTTTCAGTGTGTGGGGATGGGTTTCAGTGTGTGGGGATGGGTTTCAGTGTGTCGGGATGGTTTTCAGTGTGTGCGGAAGGGTTTTCAGTGTGTGGGGATAGGTTTCAGTGTATGTGGAAGGGGAATCAGTGCGTGGGGAAGCCTTTTCAGTGTGTGGGGAAGGGGTTTCAGTGTGTGGGGAAGGGGTTTCAGTGTGTGTGGAAGGTGTTTCAGTGTGTGGGGAAGGGGTTTCAGAGTGTGGGGAAGGGTTTCAGTGTGTGGCGTAGCTGTTTCAGTGAGTGGGGAAGGGGTTTCAGTGTGTGGGGAAGTTGTTTCAGTGTGTGGGGAAGGTGTTTCAGTGTTTGGGGAAGGGGTTTCAGCGTGTGGGGAAGGTGTTTCAGTGTGTGGGGAAGCGGTTTCACTATGTGGGGAAGGGGTTTCAGTGTGTGGGGAAGGGTTTCAGTGTGTGGGGAAGGGGTTTCAGTGTGTGGGGAAGGGGTTTCAGTGTGTGGGGAAGGATTTTAGTGTGTGGGGAAGGGGTTTCAGTTTGTGGGGAAGGGGTTTCAGTGTGTGGGGATGTGTTTCAGTGTGTGGGGAAGGGGTTTCAGTGTTTGGGGAAGGTTTTCACTGTGTGCGGAAGGGGTTTCAGTGTGTGGGGAAGGGGTTTCATTGTGTGGGGAAGGCGTTTCTGTGTGTGTGGAAGGGGTTTCAGTGTGTGCGGAAGGTGTTTCAGTGTGTGGGGAAGGGGTTTCAGTGAGTGGTGAAGGTGTTTCATTGTGTGCAGACGGGGATTCAGTGTGAGGGGAAGGGGATTCAGTGTGTGGGGAAGGTGTTTTATTGTGTGGGGAAGGTGTTTAACTATGTGGGGAAGGGGTTTCAGTGTGTGGGGATGGGATTCAGTGTGTGGGGAAGGGGTCTCAGTGTGTGGGGAAGGGGTTTCAGTGTGTGGGGAAGGGTTTCAGTATGTGGGGAAGGTGTTTCAGTGTGTGGGGAAGGGGTTTCAGTTTGTGGGGAAGGGGTTTCAGTGTGTGGGGAAGTATTTCTGTGTGTGGGAAAGGGGTTTCAGTGTGTGGGGAATTGTTTAACTGTGTGCGGAATGGGTTTCAGTGTGTGGGGAAGGTGTCTCAGTGTGTGGGGAAGGGGTTTCACTATATGGGGAAGGGGTTTCAGTGTGTGGGGAAGGGTTTCAGTGTGTGGGGAAGGGGTTTCAGTGTGTGGGGAAGGGGTTTCAGTGTGTGGGGAAGGGTTTTAGTGTGTGAGGAAGGAGTTTCAGTTTGTGGGGAAGGAGTTTGAGTTTGTGGGGAAGGGTTTTCAGTGCTTGGGGAAGTGTTTCTGTGTGTGGGGAAGGGGTACATTGCGTGGGGACGGGGTTTCTGTGTGTGGGGATGGGTTTCAGTGTGTGCGGAAGGGGTTACAGTGTGTGGGGATGGTGTTTCAGAGTGTGGGGATGTGTTTCATTGTGTGGGGAAGGGGTTTCAGTGTGTGGGTAAGAGGTTTCAGTGTGTGGGGAAGGGTTTCAGTGTGTGGGGATGGGTTTCAGTGTGTGGGAAGTGTTTTCAGGGTGTGGGGAAGGGGTTTCAGTGGGTGGGGAAGGGGTTTCAGTGTGTGGGGAAGGTGTTTCACTGTGTGGGGAAGGGGTTTCAGAGTGTCGGGATGGGTTTCAGTGTGTGGGGAAGGGGTTTCAGTGTGTGGGGTAGGGGTTTCAGAGTGTGGGGAATGGTTTCAGTTTGGGGGGAATGGGTTTCAGTGTGTCGGGAAGGGGTTTCAGTGTGTGAGGATGTGTTTCAGTGTGTGGGGAAGGTGTTTCAGTGTGTGCGGAAGGTGTTTCAGTGTGCGGGGAAGGGGTTCAGTCAATGGTGAATGTGTTTCAGTGTGTGGGGAAGGTGTTTCAGTGTTTGCGGAAGGGGTTGCTGTGTGTGCGCAAGGGGTTTCAGTGTGTGGGGAAGGGGATTCAGTGTGTGGGGAAGGTGTTTTATTGTGTGGGGAAGGGGTTTCACTATGTGGGGAAGGGGTTTCAGTGTGTGGGGAAGGGTTTCAGTGTGTAGGGAATGGGTCTCAGTGTGTGGGGAGGGGGTTTCAGTGTGTGGGGAAGGGTTTCAGTGTGTGGGGAATGGGTTTCAGTGTGTGGGGAAGGGGTTTCAGTTTGTGGCGAAGGGGTTTCAGTGTGTGGGGAAGTATTTCTGTGTGTGCGGAAGGGTTACAGTGTGTGGGGAAGCTGTTTCAGTGTGTTGGGAAGGGGTTTCAGTGTGTGGGGAAGTTGTTTCAGTGTGTGGGGAAGGTGTTTCAGTGTGTGGGGAAGGGGTTTCAGTGTGTGGGGAAGGTGTTTCAGTGTGTGGGGAAGGGATTTCAGTGTGTGGGGAATTGTTTAACTGTGAGCGGATGGGGTTTAAGTGTGTGGGGAAGGTGTTTCAGTGTGTGGGGAAGGGGTTTCACTATCTGGGGAATTGGTTTCAGTGTGTGGGGATGGGGTTTCAGTGTGTGGGGAAGGGTTTTAGTGTGTGAGGAAGGGCTTTCAGTTCGTGGGGATGGGGTTTCAGTGTGTGGGGATGTGTTTCAGTGCGTGGGGAAGGGGTTTCAGTGTTGGGGGAAGGGTTTCACTGTGTGCGGAAGGGGTTTCAGTGTGTGGTGAAGGGGTTTCTGTGTGTGGGGAAGGGGTTTCTGTGGGTGGGAAGGGGTTTCAGTGTGTGGGGAAGGCGTTTCAGTGTGTGCGGTAGGGGTTTCAACTGTGTGGGGAAGATGTTTCAGTGTGTGGGGAAGGGGTTTCTGTGTGTGGGGAAGGGGTTTCAGTCTGTGGGGAAGGGTTTCATGGTGTGCGGAAGGTGTTTCAGTGTGTGGGGAAAGTTTTCAGTGTGTGGGGATGTGTTTCAGTGTGTGAGGAAGGGGTTTCAGTGTGTGGGGATGTGTTTCAGTGTGTGGGGAAGGGGTTTCAGTGTGTGGCGATGTGTTTCAATGTGTGGGGAAGGGGTTTCAGTGTGTGGGGAAGGGTTTCACTGTGTGCGGAAGGGGTTTCAGTGTGTGGGGGAAGTGGTTTCAGTGTGTGGGGAAGATGTTTCAGTGAGTGCGGAAGGGGTTTCAGTGTGTGGGGAAGGGGGTTTCAGTGTGTGGGGAAGGGGGTTTCACTGTGTTGGGAAGGTGTTTCAGTGTGTGCGGAAGGGGTTTCAGTGTGTGCAGAAGGTATTTCAGTGTGTGGGGATGGGGGTTCTGTGTGTGGGCAAGGAGTTTCATTGTGTGCGGAAGGGGTTTCAGTGTGTGGGGAAGGGGATTCAAGGTGTGGGGATGGTGTTTCATTTATGTGGAAGGTGTTTCGTTGTGTGCGGAATGTGTTTCAGTGTGTAGGGAAGGGGTTTCAGAGTGTGGGGAAGGAGGTTCATTGTGTGGGGAAGGGGTTTCACTATGTGGGGAAAGGGTTTCAGTGTGTGGGGAGGGGCTTCAGAGTGTGGGAAGGGGTTTCAGTGTGTGGGGAAGGGGTTACAGTGTGTGGAGTAGGGTTTCAGTGTGTGGGGAAGGGGTTTCTGTTTGTGGGGAAGGGTTTTCAGTGTGTGGGGAATTGTTTCTGTGTGTGGGGAAGGGTTACAGTGTGTGGGGGAAGCTGTTTCAGTGTGTGGGGAAGGGGTTTCAGTGTGTGGGAAGTTGTTTCAGTGTGTGGTGAAGGTTTTTCAGTGTGTGGGAAGGGGTTTCAGTGTGTGGGGAAGGTGTTTCAGTGTCTGGGGAAGGTATTTCAGTGTTTGGGGAAGGTGTTTCAGTGTGTGGGGGAGGAGTTTCAGTGTGTGGGGAAGGTGTTTCTGTGTGTGGGAATGTGTTTCAGTGTGTGGGGATGTGTTTCAGTGTGTGGGGAAGGGTTTCAGTGTGTGGGGAAGTTGTTTCAGTGTGTGGGGATGGGTTTCAGTGTGTGCGGATGGGTTTCAGTGTGTGGGCATGGGTTTCAGGATGTGGGGATGGGTTTCAGTGTGTGGGGAATGTGTTTCAGAATGTGGGGATGTGTTTAAGAGTGTGGGGAAGGGCTTTCAGTGTGTGGGGAAGGGGTTTCAGTGTGTGGTGGTGGGGTTTCAGTGTGTGGACGTGGTTTCAGTGTGTGGGGAATGGGTTTCAGTGTGTGGGGAAGATGTTTCAGCGTGTGGGGAAGGTGTTTCAGTGTGTGGGGAAGGTGTTTCAGTGTGTGGGGATGTGTGTCAATGTGAGGGGACTGTGTTTCAGTGGGTGGGGAAGGGTTTCAGTTTGTGGGGAATGTGTTTCAGTGTGTGGGGATGGGTTTCAGTGTGTGGGGATGGGTTTCAGTGTGTGGGGATGGGTTTCAGTGTGTGCGGAAGGGGTTTCAGTGTGTGGGGAAGGTGTTTCAGTGTGTGGGGATGGGTTTCAGTGTGTGGGGATGGGTTTCAGTGTGTCGGGATGGTTTTCAGTGTGTGCGGAAGGGTTTTCAGTGTGTGGGGATAGGTTTCAGTGTGTGTGGAAGGGGAATCAGTGCGTGGGGAAGCCTTTTCAGTGTGTGGGGAAGGGGTTTCAGTGTGTGGGGAAGGGGTTTCAGTGTGTGTGGAAGGTGTTTCAGTGTGTGGGGAAGGGGTTTCAGAGTGTGGGGAAGGGTTTCAGTGTGTGGCGTAGCTGTTTCAGTGAGTGAGGAAGGGGTTTCAGTGTGTGGGGAAGTTGTTTCAGTGTGTGGGGAAGGTGTTTCAGTGTTTGGGGAATGGGTTTCAGCGTGTGGGGAAGGTGTTTCAGTGTGTGGGGAAGCGGTTTCACTATGTGGGGAAGGGGTTTCAGTGTGTGGGGAAGGGTTTCAGTGTGTGGGGAAGGGGTTTCAGTGTGTGGGGAAGGGGTTTCAGTGTGTGGGGAAGGATTTTAGTGTGTGGGGAAGGGGTTTCAGTTTGTGGGGAAGGGGTTTCAGTGTGTGGGGATGTGTTTCAGTGTGAGGGGAAGGGGTTTCAGTGTTTGGGGAAGGTTTTCACTGTGTGCGGAAGGGGTTTCAGTGTGTGGGGAAGGGGTTTCATTGTGTGGGGAAGGCGTTTCTGTGTGTGTGGAAGGGGTTTCAGTGTGTGCGGAAGGTGTTTCAGTGTGTGGGGAAGGGGTTTCAGTGAGTGGTGAAGGTGTTTCATTGTGTGCAGACGGGGATTCAGTGTGAGGGGAAGGGGATTCAGTGTGTGGGGAAGGTGTTTTATTGTGTGGGGAAGGTGTTTAACTATGTGGGGAAGGGGTTTCAGTGTGTGGGGATGGGATTCAGTGTGTGGGGAAGGGGTCTCAGTGTGTGGGGAAGGGGTTTCAGTGTGTGGGGAAGGGTTTCAGTATGTGGGGAAGGTGTTTCAGTGTGTGGGGAAGGGGTTTCAGTTTGTGGGGAAGGGGTTTCAGTGTGTGGGGAAGTATTTCTGTGTGTGGGGAAGGGGTTTCAGTGTGTGGGGAATTGTTTAACTGTGTGCGGAATGGGTTTCAGTGTGTGGGGAAGGTGTATCAGTGTGTGGGGAAGGGGTTTCACTATATGGGGAAGGGGTTTCAGTGTGTGGGGAAGGGTTTCAGTGTGTGGGGAAGGGGTTTCAGTGTGTGGGGAAGGGGTTTCAGTGTGTGGGGAAGGGTTTTAGTGTGTGAGGAAGGAGTTTCAGTTTGTGGGGAAGGAGTTTGAGTTTGTGGGGAAGGGTTTTCAGTGCTTGGGGAAGTGTTTCTGTGTGTGGGGAAGGGGTACATTGCGTGGGGACGGGGTTTCTGTGTGTGGGGATGGGTTTCAGTGTGTGCGGAAGGGGTTACAGTGTGTGGGGATGGTGTTTCAGAGTGTGGGGATGTGTTTCATTGTGTGGGGAAGGGGTTTCAGTGTGTGGGTAAGAGGTTTCAGTGTGTGGGGAAGGGTTTCAGTGTGTGGGGATGGGTTTCAGTGTGTGGGAAGTGTTTTCAGGGTGTGGGGAAGGGGTTTCAGTGGGTGGGGAAGGGGTTTCAGTGTGTGGGGAAGGTGTTTCACTGTGTGGGGAAGGGGTTTCAGAGTGTCGGGATGGGTTTCAGTGTGTGGGGAAGGGGTTTCAGTGTGTGGGGTAGGGGTTTCAGAGTGTGGGGAATGGTTTCAGTTTGGGGGGAATGGGTTTCAGTGTGTCGGGAAGGGGTTTCAGTGTGTGAGGATGTGTTTCAGTGTGTGGGGAAGGTGTTTCAGTGTGTGCGGAAGGTGTTTCAGTGTGCGGGGAAGGGGTTCAGTCAATGGTGAATGTGTTTCAGTGTGTGGGGAAGGTGTTTCAGTGTTTGCGGAAGGGGTTGCTGTGTGTGCGCAAGGGGTTTCAGTGTGTGGGGAAGGGGATTCAGTGTGTGGGGAAGGTGTTTTATTGTGTGGGGAAGGGGTTTCACTATGTGGGGAAGGGGTTTCAGTGTGTGGGGAAGGGTTTCAGTGTGTAGGGAATGGGTCTCAGTGTGTGGGGAGGGGGTTTCAGTGTGTGGGGAAGGGTTTCAGTGTGTGGGGAATGGGTTTCAGTGTGTGGGGAAGGGGTTTCAGTTTGTGGCGAAGGGGTTTCAGTGTGTGGGGAAGTATTTCTGTGTGTGCGGAAGGGTTACAGTGTGTGGGGAAGCTGTTTCAGTGTGTTGGGAAGGGGTTTCAGTGTGTGGGGAAGTTGTTTCAGTGTGTGGGGAAGGTGTTTCAGTGTGTGGGGAAGGGGTTTCAGTGTGTGGGGAAGGTGTTTCAGTGTGTGGGGAAGGGATTTCAGTGTGTGGGGAATTGTTTAACTGTGAGCGGATGGGGTTTAAGTGTGTGGGGAAGGTGTTTCAGTGTGTGGGGAAGGGGTTTCACTATCTGGGGAATTGGTTTCAGTGTGTGGGGATGGGGTTTCAGTGTGTGGGGAAGGGTTTTAGTGTGTGAGGAAGGGCTTTCAGTTCGTGGGGATGGGGTTTCAGTGTGTGGGGATGTGTTTCAGTGCGTGGGGAAGGGGTTTCAGTGTTGGGGGAAGGGTTTCACTGTGTGCGGAAGGGGTTTCAGTGTGTGGTGAAGGGGTTTCTGTGTGTGGGGAAGGGGTTTCTGTGGGTGGGAAGGGGTTTCAGTGTGTGGGGAAGGCGTTTCAGTGTGTGCGGTAGGGGTTTCAACTGTGTGGGGAAGATGTTTCAGTGTGTGGGGAAGGGGTTTCTGTGTGTGGGGAAGGGGTTTCAGTCTGTGGGGAAGGGTTTCATGGTGTGCGGAAGGTGTTTCAGTATGTGGGGAAAGTTTTCAGTGTGTGGGGATGTGTTTCAGTGTGTGAGGAAGGGGTTTCAGTGTGTGGGGATGTGTTTCAGTGTGTGGGGAAGGGGTTTCAGTGTGTGGCGATGTGTTTCAATGTGTGGGGAAGGGGTTTCAGTGTGTGGGGAAGGGTTTCACTGTGTGCGGAAGGGGTTTCAGTGTGTGGGGAAGTGGTTTCAGTGTGTGGGGAAGATGTTTCAGTGAGTGCGGAAGGGGTTTCAGTGTGTGGGGAAGGGGTTTCAGTGTGTGGGGAAGGGGTTTCACTGTGTTGGGAAGGTGTTTCAGTGTGTGCGGAAGGGGTTTCAGTGTGTGCAGAAGGTATTTCAGTGTGTGGGGATGGGGGTTCTGTGTGTGGGCAAGGAGTTTCATTGTGTGCGGAAGGGGTTTCAGTGTGTGGGGAAGGGGATTCAAGGTGTGGGGATGGTGTTTCATTTATGTGGAAGGTGTTTCGTTGTGTGCGGAATGTGTTTCAGTGTGTAGGGAAGGGGTTTCAGAGTGTGGGGAAGGGGGTTCATTGTGTGGGGAAGGGGTTTCACTATGTGGGGAAAGGGTTTCAGTGTGTGGGGAGGGGCTTCAGAGTGTGGGGAAGGGGTTTCAGTGTGTGGGGAAGGGGTTACAGTGTGTGGAGTAGGGTTTCAGTGTGTGGGGAAGGGGTTTCTGTTTGTGGGGAAGGGTTTTCAGTGTGTGGGGAATTGTTTCTGTGTGTGGGGAAGGGTTACAGTGTGTGGGGAAGCTGTTTCAGTGTGTGGGGAAGGGGTTTCAGTGTGTGGGGAAGTTGTTTCAGTGTGTGGTGAAGGTTTTTCAGTGTGCGGGGAAGGGGTTTCAGTGTGTGGGGAAGGTGTTTCAGTGTCTGGGGAAGGTATTTCAGTGTTTGGGGAAGGTGTTTCAGTGTGTGGGGGAGGAGTTTCAGTGTGTGGGGAAGGTGTTTCTGTGTGTGGGAATGTGTTTCAGTGTGTGGGGATGTGTTTCAGTGTGTGGGGAAGGGTTTCAATGTGTGGGGAAGTTGTTTCAGTGTGTGGGGATGGGTTTCAGTGTGTGGGCATGGGTTTCAGTATGTGGGGATGGGTTTCAGTGTGTGGGGAAGGTGTTTCAGAGTGTGGGGATGTGTTTAAGAGTGCGGGGAAGGGCTTTCAGTGTGTGGGGAAGGGTTTTCAGTGTGTGGTGGTGGGGTTTCAGTGTGTGGAAGTGGTTTCAGTGTGTGGGGAATGGGTTTCAGTGTGTGTGGAAGGTGTTTCAGTGTGTGGGGAAGGTGTTTCAGTGTGTGGGGAAGGTGTTTCAGCGTGTGGGGAAGGCGTTTCAGTGTGTGGGGAAGCGGTTTCACTATGTGGGGAAGGGGTTTCAGTGTGTGGGGAAGGGTTTCAGTGTGTGGGGAAGGGGTTTCAGTGTGTGGGGAAGGGGATTCAGTGTGTGGGGAAGGATTTTAGTGTGTGGGGAAGGGGTTTCAGTTTGTGGGGAAGGGGTTTCAGTGTGTGGGGATGTGTTTCAGTGTGTGGGGAAGGGGTTTCAGTGTTTGGGGAAGGGTTTCACTGTTTGCGGAAGGGGTTTCAGTGTGTGGGGAAGGTGTTTCATTGTGTGGGGAAGGCGTTTCTGTGTGTGTGGAAGGGGTTTCAGTGTGTGCGGAAGGTGTTTCAGTGTGTGGGGAAGGCGTATCAGTGAGTGGGGAAGGTGCTTCATTGTGTGCAGACGGGGTTTCAGTGTGAGGGGAAGGGGATTCAGTGTTTGGGGAAGGTGTTTTATTGTGTGGGGAAGGTGTTTAACTATGTGGGGAAAGGATTTCAGTGTGTGGGGATGGGATTCAATGTGTGGGGAAGGGGTCTCAGTGTGTGGGGAAGGGGTTTCAGTGTGTGGGGAAGGGTTTCAGTATGTGGGGAAGGTGTTTCTGTGTGTGGGGAAGGGGTTTCAGTTTGTGGGGAAGGGGTTTCAGTGTGTGGGGAAGTATTTCTGTGTGTGGGGAAGGGGTTTCAGTGTGTGGGGAAGGTGTTTCAGTGTGTGGGGAAGGGGTTTCACTATGTGGGGAAGGGGTTTCAGTGTGTGGGGAAGGGTTTCAGTGTGTGGGGAAGGGGTTTCAGTGTGTGGGGAAGGGGTTTCAGTGTGTGCGGAAGGGTTTTAGTGTGTGGGGAAGGAGTTTCAGTTTGTGGGGAAGGGGTTTGAGTTTGTGGGGAAGGGTTTTCAGTGCTTGGGGAAGTGTTTCTGTGTGTGGGGAAGGGGTACATTGCGTGGGGACGGGGTTTCTGTGTGTGGGGATGGGTTTCAGTGTGTGCGGAAGGGGTTACAGTGTGTGGGGATGGTGTTTCAGAGTGTGGGGATGTGTTTCATTGTGTGGGGAAGGGGTTTCAGTGTGTGGGGAAGGGTTTCAGTGTGTGGGGAATGGTTTCAGTGTGTGGGGATGGGTTTCAGTGTGTGGGAAGTGGTTTCAGGGTGTGGGGAAGGGGTTTCAGTGGGTGGGGAAGGGGTTTCAGAGTGTCGGGATGTGTTTCAGTGTGTGGGGAAGGGGTTTCAGTGTGTGGCGTAGGGGTTTCAGAGTGTCGGGAATGGTTTCAGTTTGGGGGGAAGGGGTTTAAGTGTGTCGGGAAGGGGTTTCAGTGTGTGAACATGTGTTTCAGTGTGTGGGGAAGGTGTTTCAGTGTGTGCGGAAGGTGTTTCAGTGTGTGGGGAAGGGGTTTCAGAGTGTGGGGAAGGTGTTTCAGTGTGTGGGGAAGGTGTTTCAGTGTTTGCGGAAGGGGTTGCTGTGTGTGCGCAAGGTGTTTCAGTGTGTGGGGATGGGGTTTCAATTGTGTGGGGAAGGTGTTTCCGTGTGTGGGGAAGGCGTTTCTGTGTGTGAGGAAGGGGTTTCAGTGTGTGGGGAAGGTGTTTCAGTGTGTGCGGTAGGGGTTTCAGTGTGTGCGGAAGGTGTTTCAGTGTCTGAGGAAGGGGTTTCAGTGTGTGGGGAAGGTGTTTCATTGTGTGCGGAAGGGGTTTCACTGTGTGGGGAAGGGGATTGAGTGTGTGGGGAAGGTGTTTTATTGAGTGGGGAAGGGGTTTCATTATGTGGGGAAGGGGTTTCAGTGTGTGGGGAGGGGTTTCAGTGTGTAGGGAATGGGTTTCAGTGTGTGGGGAGAGGGTTTCAGTGTGTGGGGAAGGGTTTCAGTGTTAGGGGAAGGGGTTTCAGTGTGTGGGGAAGTGGTTTCAGTTTGTGGGGAAGGAGTTTCAGTGTGTGGGGAAGTATTTCTGTGTGTGGGGAAGGGTTACAGTGTGTGGGGAAGCTGTTTCAGTTTGTTGGGAAGGGGTTTCAGTGTGTGGGGAAGTTGTTTCAGTGTGTGGGGAAGGTGTTTCAGTGTGTGGGGAAGAGGTTTCAGTGTGTGGGGAAGGTGTTTCAGTGTGTGGGGAAGGGATTTCAGTGTGTGGGGAATTGTTTAACTGTCAGCGGATGGGGTTTCAGTGTGTGGGGAAGGTGTTTCAGTGTGTGGGGAAGGGGTTTCACTATGTGGGGAATTGGTTTCAGTGTGTGGGGACGGGGTTTCAGTGTGTGGGGAAGGGTTTTAGTGTGTGAGGAAGTGCTTTCAGTTCGTGGGGATGGGGTTTCAGTGTGTGGGGATGTGTTTCAGTGCGTGGGGAAGGGGTTTCAGTGTTGGGGGAAGGGTTTCACTGTGTGCGGAAGGGGTTTCAGTGTCTGGGGAAGGGGTTTCATTGTGTGGGGAAGTCGTTTCAGTGTGCGTGGAAGGGGTTTCAGTGTGTGGGGAAGGTGTTTCTGTGTGTGGGGAAGGGGTTTCAGTCTGTGGGGAAGGTGTTTCAGTGTGTGCGGTAGGGGTTTCAGCGTGTGCGGAAGGTGTTTCAGTGTGTGGGGAAGGGGTTTCAGTGTGTGCGGAAGGTGTTTCATTGTGTGCGGAAGGGGTTTCAGTGTGTGGGGAAGGATTTTAGTGTGTGGGGAAGGGGTTTCAGTTTGTGGGGAAGGGGTTTCAGTGTGTGGGGATGTGTTTCAGTGTGTGGGGAAGGGGTTTCAGTGTTTGGGGAAGGGTTTCACTGTGTGCGGAAGGGGTTTCAGTGTGTGGGGAAGGTGTTTCATTGTGTGGGGAAGGCGTTTCTGTGTGTGTGGAAGGGGTTTCAGTGTGTGCGGAAGGTGTTTCAGTGTGTGGGGAAGGCGTATCAGTGAGTGGGGAAGGTGTTTCATTGTGTGCAGACGGGGTTTCAGTGTGAGGGGAAGGGGATTCAGTGTTTGGGGAAGGTGTTTTATTGTGTGGGGAAGGTGTTTAACTATGTGGGGAAAGGATTTCAGTGTGTGGGGATGGGATTCAATGTGTGGGGAAGGGGTCTCAGTGTGTGGGGAAGGGGTTTCAGTGTGTGGGGAAGGGTTTCAGTATGTGGGGAAGGTGTTTCTGTGTGTGGGGAAGGGGTTTCAGTTTGTGGGGAAGGGGTTTCAGTGTGTGGGGAAGTATTTCTGTGTGTGGGGAAGGTGTTTCAGTGTGTGGGGATTGTTTAACTGTGTGCGGAAGGGGTTTCAGTGTGTGGGGAAGGTGTTTCAGTGTGTGGGGAAGGGGTTTCACTATGTGGGGAAGGGGTTTCAGTGTGTGGGGAAGGGTTTCAGTGTGTGGGGAAGGGGTTTCAGTGTGTGGGGAAGGGGTTTCAGTGTGTGGGGAAGGGTTTTAGTGTGTGGGGAAGGAGTTTCAGTTTGTGGGGAAGGGGTTTGAGTTTGTGGGGAAGGGTTTTCAGTGCTTGGGGAAGTGTTTCTGTGTGTGGGGAAGGGGTACATTGCGTGGGGACGGGGTTTCTGTGTGTGGGGATGGGTTTCAGTGTGTGCGGAAGGGGTTACAGTGTGTGGGGATGGTGTTTCAGAGTGTGAGGATGTGTTTCATTGTGTGGGGAAGGGGTTTCAGTGTGTGGGGAAGGGGTTTCAGTGTGTGGGGAATGGTTTCAGTGTGTGGGGATGGGTTTCAGTGTGTGGGAAGTGGTTTCAGGGTGTGGGGAAGGGGTTTCAGTGGGTGGGGAAGGGGTTTCAGAGTGTCGGGATGTGTTTCAGTGTGTGGGGAAGGGGTTTCAGTGTGTGGCGTAGGGGTTTCAGAGTGTGGGGAATGGTTTCAGTTTGGGGGGAAGGGGTTTAAGTGTGTCGGGAAGGGGTTTCAGTGTGTGAACATGTGTTTCAGTGTGTGGGGAAGGTGTTTCAGTGTGTGCGGAAGGTGTTTCAGTGTGTGGGGAAGGGGTTTCAGAGTGTGGGGAAGGTGTTTCAGTGTGTGGGGAAGGTGTTTCAGTGTTTGCGGAAGGGGTTGCTGTGTGTGCGCAAGGGGTTTCAGTGTGTGGGGATGGGGTTTCAATTGTGTGGGGAAGGTGTTTCAGTGTGTGGGGAAGGCGTTTCTGTGTGTGAGGAAGGGGTTTCAGTGTGTGGGGAAGGTGTTTCAGTGTGTGCGGTAGGGGTTTCAGTGTGTGCGGAAGGTGTTTCAGTGTCTGAGGAAGGGGTTTCAGTGTGTGGGGAAGGTGTTTCATTGTGTGCGGAAGGGGTTTCACTGTGTGGGGAAGGGGATTGAGTGTGTGGGGAAGGTGTTTTATTGAGTGGGGAAGGGGTTTCATTATGTGGGGAAGGGGTTTCAGTGTGTGGGGAGGGGTTTCAGTGTGTAGGGAATGGGTTTCAGTGTGTGGGGAGGGGGTTTCAGTGTGTGGGGAAGGGTTTCAGTGTTAGGGGAAGGGGTTTCAGTGTGTGGGGAAGGGGTTTCAGTTTGTGGGGAAGGAGTTTCAGTGTGTGGGGAAGTATTTCTGTGTGTGGGGAAGGGTTGCAGTGTGTGGGGAAGCTGTTTCAGTTTGTTGGGAAGGGGTTTCAGTGTGTGGGGAAGTTGTTTCATTGTGTGGGGAAGGTGTTTCAGTGTGTGGGGAAGGGGTTTCAGTGTGTGGGGAAGGTGTTTCAGTGTGTGGGGAAGGGATTTCAGTGTGTGGGGAATTGTTTAACTGTCAGCGGATGGGGTTTCAGTGTGTGGGGAAGGTGTTTCAGTGTGTGGGGAAGGGGTTTCGCTATGTGGGGAATTGGTTTCAGTGTGTGGGGACGGGGTTTCAGTGTGTGGGGAAGGGTTTTAGTGTGTGAGGAAGTGCTTTCAGTTCGTGGGGATGGGGTTTCAGTGTGTGGGGATGTGTTTCAGTGCGTGGGGAAGGGGTTTCAGTGTTGGGGGAAGGGTTTCACTGTGTGCGGAAGGGGTTTCAGTGTCTGGGGAAGGGGTTTCATTGTGTGGGGAAGTCGTTTCAGTGTGCGTGGAAGGGTTTTCAGTGTGTGGGGAAGGTGTTTCTGTGTGTGGGGAAGGGGTTTCAGTCTGTGGGGAAGGTGTTTCAGTGTGTGCGGTAGGGGTTTCAGCGTGTGCGGAAGGTGTTTCAGTGTGTGGGGAAGGGGTTTCAGTGTGTGCGGAAGGTGTTTCATTGTGTGCGGAAGGGGTTTCAGTGTGTGGGGAAGGGGATTCTGTGTGTGGGGAAGGTGTTTTATTGTGTGGGGAAGGGTTTCAGTGTCTGGGGAAGGGGTCACAGTGTGTGGGGAAGGGGTTTCAGTGTGTGGTGAAGGGTTTCAGGGTGCGGGGAGGGGTTTCAGTGTGTGGGGAAGGGGTTTCAGTTTGTGGGGAAGGGGTTTCAGTGTGTGGGGAAGTTGTTTCAGTGTGTGGGGAAGGTGTTTCAGTGTGTGGGGAAGGGGTTTCAGTGTGTGGGGAAGGGGTTTCAGTGTGTGGGGAATTGTTTAACTGTGTGCGGAAGGGGTTTCAGTGTGTGGGGAAGGTGTTTCAGTGTGTGGGGAAGGGGTTTCAGTGTGCGGGGAAGGGTTTCAGTGTGTGGGGAAGGGGTTTCAGTGTGTGGGGAAGGTGTTTCAGTGTTTGGGGAAGTGTTTCTGTGTGTGGGGAAGGGTTACATTACGTGGGGACGGGGTTTCAGTTTGTGGGGATGGGTTTCAGTGTGTGCGGAAGGGGTTACAGTGTGTGGAGAAGGTGTTTCAAAGTGTTGGGAAGGGATTTCAGTGTTTGGGGAAGGGGTTTCTGTGTGTGGGGAAGGGTTTCAGTGTGTGGGGATGGGTGTCAGTGTGTGGGAAGTGGTTTCAGGGTGTGGGTAAGGGGTTTCAGTGTGTGTTTGAAGGGGTTTCAGTGTGTGGGGAAGGTGTTTCACTGTGTGGGGAAGGGGTTTCAGAGTGTCGGGATGTGTTTCAGTGTGTGGGGAAGGGGTTTCAGTGTGTGGGGAAGGGGTTTCAGAGTGTGGGGAAGGGTTACAGTTTGGGGGGAAGGGGTTTCGATGTGTCGGGCAGGGGTTTCAGTGTGTGGGGATGTGTTTCAGTGTGTGGGGAAGGTGTTTCAGTGTGTGGGGAAGGGGTTTCAGTTTGTGGGGATGGGTTTCAGTGTGTGCGGAAGGGGTTACAGTGTGTGGGGAAGGTGTTTCAAAGTGTGGGGATGTGTTTCATTGTGTTGGGAAGGGATTTCAGTGTTTGGGGAAGGGGTTTCTGTGTGTGGGGAAGGGTTTCAGTGTGTGGGGATGGGTGTCAGTGTGTGGGAAGTGGTTTCAGGGTGTGGGTAAGGGGTTTCAGTGTGTGGGGAAGGGGTTTCAGTGTGTGGGGAAGGTGTTTCACTGTGTGGGGAAGGGGTTTCAGAGTGTCGGGATGTGTTTCAGTGTGTGGGGAAGGGGTTTCAGTGTGTGGGGAAGGGGTTTCAGAGTGTGGGGAAGGGTTCCAGTTTGGGGGGAAGGGGTTTCGATGTGTCGGGCAGGGGTTTCAGTGTGTGGGGATGTGTTTCAGTGTGTGGGGAAGGTGTTTCAGTGTGTGCGGACAATGTTTCAGTGTGTGGGGAAGGGGTTTCAGAGTGTGGGGAAGGTGTTTCAGTGTGTGGGCAAGGTGTTACAGTGTGTGCAGAAGGGGTTTCAGTGTGTGTGGAAGTGGTTTCAGTGTGTGTGGAAGGGGTTTCAGTATGTGGGGTAGGTGTTTCAGTGTGCGCAGAAGTGGTTTCAGTGTGTGGGGAAGGGATTCACGGTGTGCGGAAGGTGTTCCAGTGTGTGGGGAAGGTTCTCATTGTGTGGGGATGTGTTTCAGTTTGTGGGGAAGGGGTTTCAGTGTGTGGGGATGTGTTTCAGTGTGTGGGGAAGGGGTTTCAGTGTGTGGCGATGTGTTTCAGTGTGTGGGGAAGGGGTTTCATTGTGTGGGGAAGGGTTTCACTGTGTGCGGAAGGGGTTTCATTGTGTGGGGAAGGGGTTTCAGTGTGTGGGGAAGATGTTTCAGTGTGTGCGGAAGGGGTTTCAGTGTGAGGGGAAGGGGTTTCAGTGTGTGGGGAAGGTGTTTCAGTGTGTGCGGAATGTGTTTCAGCGTGTGCAGAAGGTGTTTCAGTGTGTGGGGAAGGGGTTTCTGTGTGTGGGGAAGGTGTTTCAGCGTGTGCAGAAGGTGTTTCAGTGTGTGGGGAAGGGGTTTCTGTGTGTGGGGAAGGTGTTTCATTGTGTGCGGAAGGTGTTTCAGTGTGTGGGGAAGGCGATTCAGTGTGTGGGGAAGGTGTTTCATTGTGTGTGGAAGGTGTTTCGTTGTGTGCGGAAGGTGTTTCAGTGTGTAGGGAAGGGGTTTCAGTGTGTGGGGAAGCGGTTTCATTGTGTGGGGAAGGGGTTTCAGTGTGTGGGGAATTGTTTAACTGTGTGCGGAATGGGTTTCAGTGTGTGGGGAAGGCCTTTCAGTGTGTGGGGAAGGGGTTTCACTATGTGGGGAAGGGGTTTCAGTGTGTGGGGAAGGGTTTCAGTGTGTGGGGATGGGGTTTCAGTGTGTGGGGAAGGTGTTTCAGTGTGTGGGGAATGGGTTTCAGTGTGTGGGGAAGGGGTTTCAGTGAGTGGGGAAGGGGTTTCAGTTTGTGGGGAAGGGGTTTCAGTGTGTGGGGAAGTGCTTCTGTGTGTGGGGAAGGGTTACAGTGTGTGGGGAAGCTGTTTCAGTGTGTGGGGAAGGGGTTTCAGTGTGTGGGAAGTTGTTTCAGTGTGTGGGGAAGGAGTTTCAGTGTATTGGCAAGGTGTTTCAGTGTATGGGGCAGGTATTTCAGTGTGTGGAGAAGGTATTTCAGTGTGTGAGGAAGGTGTTTCAGTGTGTGGGGAAGGGGTTTCAGTTTGTGGGGAAGGTCTTTCTGTGTGTGGGGATGAGTTTCAGTGTGTGGGGATGTGTTTCAGTGTGTGGGGAAGGGTTTCAGTGTGTGGGGAAGTTGTTTCAGTGTGTGGGGATGGGTTTCAGTGTGTGGGGATGGGTTTCAGAGTGTGGGCATGGGCTTCAGTGTGTGCGGAAGGGGTTTCAGTTTGTGGGGAAGGTGTTTCAGTGTGTGGGGATGGGCTTTCAGTGAGTCGGGAAGGGGTTTCAGTGTGTGGGGGTGGGGTTTCAGTGTGTGGGGATGGGTTTTAGTGTGTGCGGAAGGGTTTTCTCAGTGTGGGGAATGTGTTTCAGTGTGTGGGGAAGGGGTTTCAGTGTGTGGGGAAGGTGTTTCAGTGTGTGTGGAAAGTGTTTCAGTGTGTGGGGAAGGCGTTTCGGAGTGTGGGGAAGGATTTCAGTATGTGGGGAAGGTGTTTCAGTGTGTGGGGATGGGTTTCAGTGTGTGGGGAAGGTGTTTCAGTGTGTGGGGATGGGTTTCAGTGCGTGCGGATGGGTTTCAGTGTGTCTTGATGGGTTTCAGTGTGTGCAGAAGGGGGTTCAGTGTGTGGGGAAGGTGCTCCAGTGTGTGGGGATGAGTTTCAGTGTGTGGGGATGGATTTCAGTGTGTGTGGAAGGGGTTTCAGTGTGTGCAGCTGGCGTTTCAGTGTGTGGGGATGGTTTTCAGTGTGTGGGGAAGGGGTTTCAGTGTGTGGCGATGGGTTTCAGTGTGTGCGGAAGGGAAATCAGTGCGTGGGGAAGGTGCTTCAGTGTGTGGGGAATTGTTTAACTGTGTGCGGAAGGGGTTTCACTGTGTGGGGAAGGTCTTTCAGTGTGTGGGGAAGGGGTATCACTATGTGGGGAAGGGGTTTCAGTGTGTGGGGAAGGGTTTCAGTGTGTGGGGATGGGGTTTCCGTGTGTGGGGAAGGGCTTTCAGTGTGTGGGGAAGGGTTTAAGTGTGTGGGGAAGGGTTTCAGTGTGTGGGGAAGGGTTTAAGTGTGTGGGGAAGGTGTCTCAGTGTGTGGACAAGGTGTTTCAGTGTGTGAGGAAGGTGTTTCAGTGTGTGGGGAATGGGTTTCAGTGTGTGGGGAAGGTCTTTCTGTGTGTGGGTATGTGTTTCAGTGTGTGGTGATGTGTTTCAGTGTGTGGGGAAGGGTTTCAGTGTGAGGGGAAGTTGTTTCAGTGTGTGGGGATGGGTTTCAGTGTGTGGGGATGGGTTTCAGTGTGTGGGCATGGGTTGCAGTGTGTGCAGAAGGGGTTTCAGTGAGTGGGGTAGGTGTTTCAGTGTGTCGGGATGAGTTTCAGTGTGTGGGGATGGATTTCAGTGTGTGTGGAAGGGGTTTCAGTGAGTGGGGATGGGGTTTTAGTGTGTGGGGATGGGTTTCAGTGTGTGGGGAAGGGGTTTCAGTGTGTTGGGATGGGTTTCAGTGTGTGCGGAAGGGAAATCAGTGTGTGGGGAAGGTGTTTCAGTGTGTGGGGAAGGGGTTTCAGTGTGTGGGGAAGGGGTTTCAGTGTGTGGGGAAGGTGTTTCAGTGTGTGCGGAATGTGTTTCAGCGTGTGCAGAAGGTGTTTCAGTGTGTGGGGAAGGGGTTTCTGTGTGTGGGGAAGGTGTTTCAGTGTGTGCGGAAGGTGTTTCAGCGTGTGCAGAAGGTGTTTCAGTGTGTGGGGAAGGGGTTTCTGTGTGTGGGGAAGGTGTTTCATTGTGTGCGGAAGGTGTTTCAGTGTGTGGGGAAGGCGATTCAGTGTGTGGGGAAGGTGTTTCATTGTGTGTGGAAGGTGTTTCGTTGTGTGCGGAAGGTGTTTCAGTGTGTAGGGAAGGGGTTTCAGTGTGTGGGGAAGCGGTTTCATTGTGTGGGGAAGGGGTTTCAGTGTGTGGGGAATTGTTTAACTGTGTGCGGAATGGGTTTCAGTGTGTGGGGAAGGCCTTTCAGTGTGTGGGGAAGGGGTTTCACTATGTGGGGAAGGGGTTTCAGTGTGTGGGGAAGGGTTTCAGTGTGTGGGGATGGGGTTTCAGTGTGTGGGGAAGGTGTTTCAGTGTGTGGGGAATGGGTTTCAGTGTGTGGGGAAGGGGTTTCAGTGAGTGGGGAAGGGGTTTCAGTTTGTGGGGAAGGGGTTTCAGTGTGTGGGGAAGTGCTTCTGTGTGTGGGGAAGGGTTACAGTGTGTGGGGAAGCTGTTTCAGTGTGTGGGGAAGGGGTTTCAGTGTGTGGGAAGTTGTTTCAGTGTGTGGGGAAGGAGTTTCAGTGTATTGGCAAGGTGTTTCAGTGTATGGGGCAGGTATTTCAGTGTGTGGAGAAGGTATTTCAGTGTGTGAGGAAGGTGTTTCAGTGTGTGGGGAAGGGGTTTCAGTTTGTGGGGAAGGTCTTTCTGTGTGTGGGGATGAGTTTCAGTGTGTGGGGATGTGTTTCAGTGTGTGGGGAAGGGTTTCAGTGTGTGGGGAAGTTGTTTCAGTGTGTGGGGATGGGTTTCAGTGTGTGGGGATGGGTTTCAGAGTGTGGGCATGGGCTTCAGTGTATGCGGAAGGGGTTTCAGTTTGTGGGGAAGGTGTTTCAGTGTGTGGGGATGGGCTTTCAGTGAGTCGGGAAGGGGTTTCAGTGTGTGGGGGTGGGGTTTCAGTGTGTGGGGATGGGTTTTAGTGTGTGCGGAAGGGTTTTCTCAGTGTGGGGAATGTGTTTCAGTGTGTGGGGAAGGGGTTTCAGTGTGTGGGGAAGGTGTTTCAGTGTGTGTGGAAAGTGTTTCAGTGTGTGGGGAAGGCGTTTCGGAGTGTGGGGAAGGATTTCAGTATGTGGGGAAGGTGTTTCAGTGTGTGGGGATGGGTTTCAGTGTGTGGGGAAGGTGTTTCAGTGTGTGGGGATGGGTTTCAGTGCGTGCGGATGGGTTTCAGTGTGTCTTGATGGGTTTCAGTGTGTGCAGAAGGGGGTTCAGTGTGTGGGGAAGGTGCTCCAGTGTGTGGGGATGAGTTTCAGTGTGTGGGGATGGATTTCAGTGTGTGTGGAAGGTGTTTCAGTGTGTGCAGCTGGCGTTTCAGTGTGTGGGGATGGGTTTCAGTGTGTGGGGAAGGGGTTTCAGTGTGTGGCGATGGGTTTCAGTGTGTGCGGAAGGGAAATCAGTGCGTGGGGAAGGTGCTTCAGTGTGTGGGGAATTGTTTAACTGTGTGCGGAAGGGGTTTCAGTGTGTGGGGAAGGTCTTTCAGTGTGTGGGGAAGGGGTATCACTATGTGGGGAAGGGGTTTCAGTGTGTGGGGAAGGGTTTCAGTGTGTGGGGATGGGGTTTCCGTGTGTGGGGAAGGGCTTTCAGTGTGTGGGGAAGGGTTTAAGTGTGTGGGGAAGGGTTTCAGTGTGTGGGGAAGGGTTTAAGTGTGTGGGGAAGGTGTTTCAGTGTGTGGAGAAGGTGTTTCAGTGTGTGAGGAAGGTGTTTCAGTGTGTGGGGAATGGGTTTCAGTGTGTGGGGAAGGTCTTTCTGTGTGTGGGTATGTGTTTCAGTGTGTGGTGATGTGTTTCAGTGTGTGGGGAAGGGTTTCAGTGTGAGGGGAAGTTGTTTCAGTGTGTGGGGATGGGTTTCAGTGTGTGGGGATGGGTTTCAGTGTGTGGGCATGGGTTGCAGTGTGTGCAGAAGGGGTTTCAGTGAGTGGGGTAGGTGTTTCAGTGTGTCGGGATGAGTTTCAGTGTGTGGGGATGGATTTCAGTGTGTGTGGAAGGGGTTTCAGTGAGTGGGGATGGGGTTTTAGTGTGTGGGGATGGGTTTCAGTGTGTGGGGAAGGGGTTTCAGTGTGTTGGGATGGGTTTCAGTGTGTGCGGAAGGGAAATCAGTGCGTGGGGAAGGTGTTTCAGTGTGTGGGGAAGGGGTTTCAGTGTGTGGGGAAGGGGTTTCAGTGTGTGGGGAAGGTGTTTCTGAGTGTGGGGAAGGGTTTCAGTGTGTGGGGAAGGTGTTTCAGTGTGTGGGAATGGGGTTTCAGAGTGTGGGGAAGGGTTTCAATGTGGGGGAAGGGGTTTCAGTGTGTGGGGAAGGGGATTCAGTTTGTGGGGAAGGGGTTTCAGTGTGTGGGGATGTGTTTCAGTGAGTGGGGAAGGGGTTTCAGTGTGTGGGGAAGGTGTTTCAGTGTGTGGGGCAGTGTTTCACTGTGTGCGGAAGGGGTGTCAGTGTGTGGGGAAGGGGTTTCAGTGTGTGGGGAAGGTGTTTCAGTGTGTGGGGAAGGTGTTTCAGTGTGTGCGGAAGGGGTATCAGTGTGTGGGGAAGGGGTTTCAGTGTGTGGGGAAGGTGTTTCATTGTGTGCGGAAGGGGTTTCAGTGTTTGCGGAAGGGGTTTCAGTGTGTGGGGCAGGGGTTTTAGTGTGTGGGGAAGTTGTTTCAGCGTGTGCGGAAGGGGTTTCAGTGTGTGGGGAAGGGGTTTCAGTGTGTGGGGATGTGTTTCAGTGTGTGGGGAAGGGGTTTCAGTGTGTGGGGAAGGGTTTCACTGTGTGAGGAAGGGGTTTCAGTGTGTGGGGATGTGTTTCAGAGTGTGGGGAAGGGGTTTCCTTGTGTGGGGATGTGTTTCAGTGTGTGGGGAATGGGTTTCAGTGTGTGGTGATGTGTTTCAGTGTGTGGGGAAGGGTTTTCAGTGTGTGGGGAAGGGGTTCACTGTGTGCGGCTGGCGTTTCAGTGTGTGGGGATGGGTTTCAGTGTGTGGGGAAGGGGTTTCAGTGTGTGGCGATGGGTTTCAGTGTGTGCGGAAGGGAAATCAGTGTGTGGGGAAGGGGTTTCAGTGTGTGGGGAAGGTCTTTCAGTGTGTGGGGAAGGGGTATCACTATGTGGGGAAGGGGTTTCAGTGTGTGGGGAAGGGTTTCAGTGTTTGGGGATGGGGTTTCAGTGTGTGGGGAAGGGGTTTCAGTGTGTGGGGAAGGGGTTTCAGTGTGTGGGGAAGGGGTTTCAGATTGTGGGGAAGCGGTTTCAGTGTGTGGGGAAGTGTTTCTGTGTGTGGGGATGGGTTACAGTGTGTGGGGAAGCTGTTTCAGTGTGTGGGGAAGGGGTTTCAGTGTGTGGCGAAGTTGTTTCAGTGTGTGGGGAAGGTGTTTCAGTGTGTGGAGAAGCTTTTTCAGTGTGTGAGGAAGGTGTTTCAGTGTGTGGGGAATGGGTTTCAGTGTGTGGGGAAGGTCTTTCTGTGTGTGGGGATGTGTTTCAGTGTGTGGTGATGTGTTTCAGTGTGTGGGGAAGGGTTTCAGTGTGTGGGGATGGGTTTCAGTGTGCGGGGATGGGTTTCAGTGTGTCGGCATGGGTTTCAGTGTGTGCAGAAGGGGTTTCAGTGTGTGGGGAAGGTGTTTCAATGTGTGGGGATGAGTTTCAGTGTGTGGGGATGGATTTCAGTGTGTGTGGAAGGGGTTTCAGTGAGTGGGGATGGGGTTTTAGTGTGTGGGGATGGGTTTCAGTGTGTGGGGAAGGGGTTTCAGTGTGTTGGGATGGGTTTCAGTGTGTGCGGAAGGGAAATCAGTGCGTGGGGAAGGTGTTTCAGTGTGTGGGGAAGGGGTTTCAGTGTGTGGGGAAGGGGTTTCAGTGTGTGGGGAATGTGTTTCAGAGTGTGGGGAAGGGTTTCAGTGTTTGGGGAAGGTGTTTCAGTGTGTGGGGAAGGGGTTTCAGAGTGTGGGGAAGGGTTTCAATGTGGGGGAAGGGGTTTCAGTGTGTGGGGAAGGGGATTCAGTTTGTGGGGAAGGGGTTTCAGTGTGTGGGGATGTGTTTCAGTGAGTGGGGAAGGTGTTTCAGTGTGTGGGGAAGGTGTTTCAGTGTGTGGGGCAGGGTTTCACTGTGTGCGGAAGGGGTTTCAGTGTGTGGGGAAGGGGTTTCAGTGTGTGGGGAAGGTGTTTCAGTGTGTGGGGAAGGTGTTTCAGTGTGTGCGGAAGGGGTATCAGTGTGTGGGGAAGGGGTTTCAGTGTGTGGGGAAGGTGTTTCATTGTGTGCGGAAGGGGTTTCAGTGTTTGCGGAAGGGGTTTCAGTGTGTGGGGCAGGGGTTTCAGTGTGTGGGGAAGTTGTTTCAGTGTGTGCGGAAGGGGTTTCAGTGTGTGGGGAAGGGGTTTCAGTGTGTGGGGATGTGTTTCAGTGTGTGGGGAAGGGGTTTCAGTGTGTGGGGAAGGGTTTCACTGTGTGAGGAAGGGGTTTCAGTGTGTGGGGATGTGTTTCAGAGTGTGGGGCAGGTATTTCAGTGTGTGGAGAAGGTATTTCAGTGTGTGAGGAAGGTGTTTCAGTGTGTGGGGAAGGGGTTTCAGTGTGTGGGGAAGGTCTTTCTGTGTGTGGGGATGTGTTTCAGTGTGTGGGGATGTGTTTCAGTGTGTGGGGAAGGGTTTCAGTGTGTGGGGAAGTTGTTTCAGTGTGTGGGGATGGGTTTCAGTGTGAGGGGATGGGTTTCAGAGTGTGGGCATGGGTTTCAGTGTGTGCGGAAGGGGTTTCAGTTTGTGGGGAAGGTGTTTCAGTGTGTGGGGATGTGTTTAAGTGTGTGGGGAAGGGCTTTCAGTGAGTCGGGAAGGGGTTTCAGTGTGTGGGGGTGGGTTTCAGTGTGTGGGGATGGGTTTTAGTGTGTGCGGAAGGGTTTTCTCAGTGTGGGGAATGTGTTTCAGTGTGTGGGGAAGGGGTTTCAGTGTGTGGGGAAGGTGTTTCAGTGTGTGTGGAAAGTGTTTCAGTGTGTGGGGAAGGCGTTTCAGAGTGTGGGGAAGGATTTCAGTATGTGGGGATGGTATTTCAGTGTTTGGGGAAGGTGTTTCAGTGTGTGTGGAAGGGCTGTCAGTGTGTGGGGAAGGTGTTTCAGTGTGTGGGGATGTGTGTCAATGTGTGGGGACAGTGTTTCAGTGGGTGGGGAAGGGTTTCAGTTTGTGGGGAAGATGTTTCAGTGTGTGGGGATCGGTTTCAGTGTGTGGGGATGGGTTTCAGTGTGTGGGGATGGGTTACAGTGTGTGCGGAAGGGGTTTCAGTGTGTGGGGAAGGTGTTTCAGTGTGTGGGGATGGGTTTCAGTGCGTGCGGATGGGTTTCAGTGTGTCTTGATGGGTTTCTGTGTGTGCAGAAGGGGTTTCAGTGTGTAGGGAAGGTGTTTCAGTGTGTGGGGATGAGTTTCAGTGTGTGGGGATGGATTTCAGTGTGTGTGGGAGGGGTTTCAGTGAATGCGGCTGGCGTTTCAGTGTGTGGGGATGGGTTTCAGTGTGTGGGGAAGGGGTTTCAGTGTGTGGCGATGGGTTTCAGTGTGTGCGGAAGGGAAATCAGTGCGTGGGGAAGGTGTTTCAGTGTGTGGGGAATTGTTTAACTGTGTGCGGAAGGGGTTTCAGTGTGTGGGGAAGGTCTTTCAGTGTGTGGGGAAGGGGTATCACTATGTGGGGAAGGGGTTTCAGTGTGTGGGGAAGGGTTTCAGTGTGTGGGGATGGGGTTTCAGTGTGTGGGGAAGGGGTTTCAGTGTGTGGGGAAGGGTTTCAGTTTGTGGGGAAGGGGTTTCAGTGTGTGGGGAAGGGGTTTCAGATTGTGGGGAAGCGGTTTCAGTGTGTGGGGAAGTGTTTCTGTGTGTGGGGATGGGTTACAGCGTGTGGGGAAGCTGTTTCAGTGTGTGGGGAAGGGGTTTCAGTGTGTGGGGAAGTTGTTTCAGTGTGTGGGGAAGGTGTTTCAGTGTGTGGAGAAGGTGTTTCAGTGTGTGAGGAAGGTGTTTCAGTGTGTGGGGAATGGGTTTCAGTGTGTGGGGAAAGTCTTTCTGTGTGTGGGGATGTGTTTCAGTGTGTGGTGATGTGTTTCAGTGTGTGGGGAAGGGTTTCAGTGTGTGGGGAAGTTGTTTCAGTGTGTGGGGATGGGTTTCAGTGTGTGGGGGTGGGTTTCAGTGTGCGGGCATGGGTTTCAGTGTGTGCAGAAGGGGTTTCAGTGTATGGGGAAGGTGTTTCAGTGTGTGGGGATGAGTTTCAGTGTGTGGGGATGGATTTCAGTGTGTGCGGAAGGGGTTTCAGTGTGTGGGGATGGGGTTTTAGTGTGTGGGGATGGGTTTCAGTGTGTGGGGAAGGGGTTTCAGTGTGTTGGGATGGGTTTCAGTGTGTGCGGAAGGGAAATCAGTGCGTGGGGAAGGTGTTTCAGTGTGTGGGGAAGGGGTTTCAGTGTGTGGGGAAGGGGTTTCAGTGTGTGGGGATGGGGTTTTAGTGTGTGGGGATGGGTTTCAGTGTGTGGGGAAGGGGTTTCAGTGTGTTGGGATGGGTTTCAGTGTGTGCGGAAGGGAAATCAGTGCGTGGGGAAGGTGTTTCAGTGTGTGGGGAAGGGGTTTCAGTGTGTGGGGAAGGGGTTTCAGTGTGTGGGGAAGGTGTTTCAGAGTGTGCGGAAGGGGTTTCAGTGTGTGGGGAAGGGGTTTCAGTGTGTGGGGAAGGGGTTTCAGTGTGTGGGGAAGGTGTTTCAGAGTGTGTGGAAGGGGTTTCAGTGTTTGCGGAAGGGGTTTCAGTGTGTGGGGCAGGGGTTTTAGTGTGTGGGGAAGTTGTTTCAGCGTGTGCGGAAGGGGTTTCAGTGTGTGGGGAAGGGGTTTCAGTGTGTGGGGATGTGTTTCAGTGTGTGGGGAAGGGGTTTCAGTGTGTGGGGAAGGGTTTCACTGTGTGAGGAAGGGGTTTCAGTGTGTGGGGATGTGTTTCAGAGTGTGGGGAAGGGGTTTCATTGTGTGGGGATGTGTTTCAGTGTGTGGGGAATGGGTTTCAGTGTGTGGGGATGTGTTTCAGTGTGTGGGGAAGGGTTTTCAGTGTGTGGGGAAGGGTTTCACTGTGTGCGGCTGGCGTTTCAGTGTGTGGGGATGGGTTTCAGTGTGTGGGGAAGGGGTTTCAGTGTGTGGGGATGGGTTTCAGTGTGTGCGGAAGGGAAATCAGTGCGTGGGGAAGGTGTTTCAGTGTGTGGGGAATTGTTTAACTGTCTGCGGAAGGGGTTTCAGTGTGTGGGGAAGGTCTTTCAGTGTGTGGGGAAGGGTTTCAGTGTGTGGGGATGGGGTTTCAGTGCGTGGGGAAGGGGTTTCAGTGTGCGGGCATGGGTTTCAGTGTGTGCAGAAGGGGTTTCAGTGTATGGGGAAGGTGTTTCAGTGTGTGGGGATGAGTTTCAGTGTGTGGGGATGGATTTCAGTGTGTGCGGAAGGGGTTTCAGTGTGTGGGGATGGGGTTTTAGTGTGTGGGGATCGGTTTCAGTGTGTGGGGAAGGGGTTTCAGTGTGTTGAGATGGGTTTCAGTGTGTGCGGAAGGGAAATCAGTGCGTGGGGAAGGTGTTTCGGTGTGTGGGGAAGGGGTTTCAGTGTGTGGGGAAGGGGTTTCAGTGTGTGGGGATGGGGTTTTAGTGTGTGGGGATGGGTTTCAGTGTGTGGGGAAGGGGTTTCAGTGTGTTGGGATGGGTTTCAGTGTGTGCGGAAGGGAAATCAGTGCGTGGGGAATGTGTTTCAGTCGGTGGGGAAGGGGTTTCAGTGTGTGGGGAAGGGGTTTCAGTGTGTGGAGAAGGTGTTTCAGAGTGTGCGGAAGGGGTTTCAGTGTGTGGGGAAGGGGTTTCAGTGTGTGGGGAAGGGGTTTCAGTGTGTGGGGAAGGTGTTTCAGAGTGTGCGGAAGGGGTTTCAGTGTTTGCGGAAGGGGTTTCAGTGTGTGGGGCAGGGGTTTTAGTGTGTGGGGAAGTTGTTTCAGCGTGTGCGGAAGGGGTTTCAGTGTGTGGGGAAGGGGTTTCAGTGTGTGGGGATGTGTTTCAGTGTGTGGGGAAGGGGTTTCAGTGTGTGGGGAAGGGTTTCACTGTGTGAGGAAGGGGTTTCAGTGTGTGGGGATGTGTTTCAGAGTGTGGGGAAGGGGTTTCATTGTGTGGGGATGTGTTTCAGTGTGTGGGGAATGGGTTTCAGTGTGTGGGGATGTGTTTCAGTGTGTGGGGAAGGGTTTTCAGTGTGTGGGGAAGGGTTTCACTGTGTGCGGCTGGCGTTTCAGTGTGTGGGGATGGGTTTCAGTGTGTGGGGAAGGGGTTTCAGTGTGTGGGGATGGGTTTCAGTGTGTGCGGAAGGGAAATCAGTGCGTGGGGAAGGTGTTTCAGTGTGTGGGGAATTGTTTAACTGTCTGCGGAAGGGGTTTCAGTGTGTGGGGAAGGTCTTTCAGTGTGTGGGGAAGGGGTATCACTATGTGGGGAAGGGGTTTCAGTGTGTGGGGAAGGGTTTCAGTGTGTGGGGATGGGGTTTCAGTGTGTGGGGAAGGGGTTTCAGTGTGTGGGGGAGGGTTTCAGTGTGTGGGGAAGGGGTTTCAGTGTGTGGGGAAGGGGTTTCAGATTGTGGGGAAGCGGTTTCAGTGTGTGGGGAAGTGTTTCTGTGTGTGGGGATGGGTTACAGGATGTGGGGAAGCTGTTTCAGTGTGTGGGGAAGGGGTTTCAAAGTGTGGGGAAGTTGTTTCAGTGTGTGGGGATGTGTTTCAGTGTGTGGGGAAGGGGTTTCAGTGTGTGGGGAAGGGTTTCACTGTGTGAGGAAGGGGTTTCAGTGTGTGGGGATGTGTTTCAGAGTGTGGGGAAGGGGTTTCATTGTGTGGGGATGTGTTTCAGTGTGTGGGGAAGGGTTTTCAGTGTGTGGGGAAGGGTTTCACTGTGTGCGGCTGGCGTTTCAGTGTGTGGGGATGGGTTTCAGTGTGTGGGGAAGGGGTTTCAGTGTGTGGGGATGGGTTTCAGTGTGTGCGGAAGGGAAATCAGTGCGTGGGGAAGGTGTTTCAGTGTGTGGGGAATTGTTTAACTGTCTGCGGAAGGGGTTTCAGTGTGTGGGGAAGGTCTTTCAGTGTGTGGGGAAGGGGTATCACTATGTGGGGAAGGGGTTTCAGTGTGTGGGGAAGGGTTTCAGTGTGTGGGGATGGGGTTTCAGTGTGTGGGGAAGGGGTTTCAGTGTGTGGGGGAGGGTTTCAGTGTGTGGGGAAGGGGTTTCAGTGTGTGGGGAAGGGGTTTCAGATTGTGGGGAAGCGGTTTCAGTGTGTGGGGAAGTGTTTCTGTGTGTGGGGATGGGTTACAGGATGTGGGGAAGCTGTTTCAGTGTGTGGGGAAGGTGTTTCAAAGTGTGGGGAAGTTGTTTCAGTGTGTGGGGAAGGTGTTTCAGTGTGTGGAGAAGGTGTTTCAGTGTGTGAGGAAGGTGTTTCAGTGTGTGGGGAATGGGTTTCAGTGTGTGGGGAAGGTCTTTCTGTGTGTGGGGATGTGTTTCAGTGTGTGGTGATGTGTTTCAGTGTGTGGGGAAGGGTTTCAGTGTGTGGGGAAGTTGTTTCTGTGTGTGGGGATGGGTTTCAGTGTGTGGGGATGGGTTTCAGTGTGTGGGCATGGGTTTCAGTGTGTGCAGAAGGGGTTTCAGTGTGTGGGGAAGGTGTTTCAGTGTGTGGGGATGAGTTTCAGTGTGTGGGGAAGGATTTCAGTGTGTGTGGAAGGGGTTTCAGTGAGTGGGGATGGGGTTTTAGTGTGTGGGGATGGGTTTCAGTGTGTGGGGAAGGGGTTTCAGTGTGTTGGGATGGGTTTCAGTGTGTGCGCAAGGGAAATCAGTGCGTGGGGAAGGTGTTTCAGTGTGTGGGGAAGGTGTTTCAGTGTGTGGGGAAGGGGTTTCAGAGTGTGGGGAAGGGTTTCAATGTGGGGGAAGGGGTTTCAGTGAGTGGGGAAGGGGTTTCAGTGTGTGGGGAAGGTGTTTCAGTGTGTGGTGCAGGGTTTCACTGTGTGCGGAAGGGGTTTCAGTGTGTGGGGAAGGGGTTTCAGTGTGTGGGGAAGGTGTTTCAGTGTGTGGGGAAGGTGTTTCAGTGTGTGCGGAAGGGGTATCAGTGTGTGGGGAAGGGGTTTCAGTTTGTGGCGATGGGTTTCAGTGTGTGCGGAAGGGAAATCAGTGCGTGGGGAAGGTGTTTCAGTGTGTGGGGAATTGTTTAACTGTGTGCGGAAGGGGTTTCAGTGTGTGGGGAAGGTCTTTCAGTGTGTGGGGAAGGGGTATCACTATGTGGGGAAGGGGTTTCAGTGTGTGGGGAAGGGTTTCAGTGTGTGGGGATGGGGTTTCAGTGTGTGGGGAAGGGGTTTCAGTGTGTGGGGAAGGGCTTCAGTGTTTGGGGAAGTGGTTTCAGTGTGTGGGGAAGGGGTTTCAGATTGTGGGGAAGCGGTTTCAGTGTGTGGGGAAGTGTTTCTGTGTGTGGGGATGGGTTACAGTGTGTGGGGAAGCTGTTTCAGTGTGTGGGGAAGGGGTTTCAGTGTGTGGGGAAGTTGTTTCAGTGTGTGGGGAAGGTGTTTCAGTGTGTGGAGAAGGTGTTTCAGTGTGTGAGGAAGGTGTTTCAGTGTGTGGGGAATGGGTTTCAGTGTGTGGGGAAGGTCTTTCTGTGTGTGGGGATGTGTTTCAGTGTGTGGTGATGTGCTTCAGTGTGTGGGGAAGGGTTTCAGTGTGTGGGGAAGTTGGTTCAGTGTGTGGGGATGGGTTTCAGTGTGTGGGGATGGGTTTCAGTGTGTGGGCATGGGTTTCAGTGTGTGCAGAAGGGGTTTCAGTGTGTGGGGAAGGTGTTTCAGTGTGTGGAGATGAGTTTCAGTGTGTGGGGATGGATTTCAGTGTGTGTGGATGGGTTTCAGTGAGTGATGATGGGGCTTTAGTGTGTGGGGATGGGTTTCAGTGTGTGGGGAAGGGATTTCAGTGTGTTGGGATGGGTATCAGTGTGTGTGGAAGGGACATCAGTGCGTGGGGAAGGTGTTTCAGTGTGTGGGGAAGGGGTTACAGTGTGTGGGGAAGGGGTTTCAGTGTGTGGGGAAGGTGTTTCAGAGTGTGGGGAAGGGTTTCAGTGTGTGGGGAAGGTGTTTCAGTGTGTGGGGAAGGGGTTTCAGAGTGTGGGGAAGGGTTTCAATGTGGGGGAAGGGGTTTCAGTGTGTGGGGAAGGGGATTCAGCTTGTGGGGAAGGGGTTTCAGTGTGTGGGGATGTGTTTCAGTGAGTGGGGAAGGTGTTTCACTGTGTGCGGAAGGGGTTTCAGTGTGTGGGGAAGGGGTTTCAGTGTGTGGGGAAGGTGTTTCAGTGTGTGGGGAAGGTGTTTCAGTGTGTGCAGAAGGGGTATCAGTGTGTGGGGAAGGGGTTTCAGTGTGTGGGGAAGGTGTTTCATTGTGTGCGGAAGGGGTTTCAGTGTTGGCGGAAGGGGTTTCAGTGTGTGGGGCAGGGGTTTCAGTGTGTGGGGAAGTTGTTTCAGTGTGTGCGGAAGGGGTTTCAGTGTGTGGGGAAGGGGTTTCAGTGTGTGGGGATGTGTTTCAGTGTGTGGGGAAGGGGTTTCAGTGTGTGGGGAAGGGTTTCACTGTGTGTGGAAGGGGTTTCAGTGTGTGGGGATGTGTTTCAGAGTGTGGGGCAGGTATTTCAGTGTGTGGAGAAGGTATTTCAGTGTGTGAGGAAGGTGTTTCAGTGTGTGGGGAAGGGGTTTCAGTGTGTGGGGAAGGTCTTTCTGTGTGTGGGGATGTGTTTCAGTGTGTGGGGATGTGTTTCAGTGTGTGGGGAAGGGTTTCAGTGTGTGGGGAAGTTGTTTCAGTGTGTGGGGATGGGTTTCAGTGTGTGGGGATGGGTTTCAGAGTGTGGACATGGGTTTCAGTGTGTGCGGAAGGGGTTTCAGTTTGTGGGGAAGGTGTTTCAGTGTGTGGGGATGTGTTTAAGTGTGTGGGGAAGGGCTTTCAGTGAGTCGGGAAGGGGTTTCAGTGTGTGGGGGTGGGTTTCAGTGTGTGGGGATGGGTTTTAGTGTGTGCGGAAGGGTTTTCTCAGTGTGGGGAATGTGTTTCAGTGTGTGGGGAAGGGGTTTCAGTGTGTGCGGAAGGTGTTTCAGTGTGTGTGGAAAGTGTTTCAGTGTGTGGGGAAGGCGTTTCAGAGTGTGGGGAAGGATTTCAGTGTGTGGGGATGGTATTTCAGTGTTTGGGGAAGGTGTTTCAGTGTGTGTGGAAGGGCTGTCAGTGTGTGGGGAAGGTGTTTCAGTGTGTGGGGATGTGTGTCAATGTGTGGGGACAGTGTTTCAGTGGGTGGGGAAGGGTTTCAGTTTGTGGGGAAGGTGTTTCAGTGTGTGGGGATCGGTTTCAGTGTGTGGGGATGGGTTTCAGTGTATGGGGATGGGTTACAGTGTGTGCGGAAGGGGTTTCAGTGTGTGGGGAAGGAGTTTCAGTGTGTGGGGATGGGTTTCAGTGCGTGCGGATGGGTTTCAGTGTGTCTTGATGGGTTTCAGTGTGTGCAGAAGGGGTTTCAGTGTGTGGGGAAGGTGTTTCAGTGTGTGGGGATGAGTTTCAGTGTGTGGGGATGGATTTCAGTGTGTGTGGAAGGGGTTTCAGTGTGTGCGGCTGGCGTTTCAGTGTGTGGGGATGGGTTTCAGTGTGTGGGGAAGGGGTTTCAGTGTGTGGCGATGGGTTTCAGTGTGTGCGGAAGGGAAATCAGTGCGTGGGGAAGGTGTTTCAGTGTGTGGGGAATTGTTTAACTGTGTGCGGAAGGGGTTTCAGTGTGTGGGGAAGGTCTTTCAGTGTGTGGGGAAGGGGTATCACTATGTGGGGAAGGGGTTTCAGTGTGTGGGGAAGGGTTTCAGTGTGTGGGGATGCGGTTTCAGTGTGTGGGGAAGGGGTTTCAGTGTGTGGGGATGGGTTTCAGTTTGTGGGGAAGGGGTTTCAGTGTGTGGGGAAGGGATTTCAGATTGTGGGGAAGCGGTTTCAGTGTGTGGGGAAGTGTTTCTGTGTGTGGGGATGGGTTACAGTGTGTGGGGAAGCTGTTTCAGTGTGTGAGCGAGTGGTTTCAGTGCGTGGGGAAGTTGTTTCAGTGTGTGGGGAAGGTGTTTCAGTGTGTGGAGAAGGTGTTTCAGTGTGTGAGGAAGGTGTTTCAGTGTTTGGGGAATGGGTTTCAGTGTGTGGGGAAGGTCTTTCTGTGTGTGGGGATGTGTTTCAGTGTGTGGTGATGTGTTTCAGTGTGTGGGGAAGGGTTTCAATGTGTGGGGAAGTTGTTTCAGTGTGTGGGGATGGGTTTCAGTGTGTGGGGGTGGGTTTCAGTGTGTGGGCATGGGTTTCAGTGTGTGCAGAAGGGGTTTCAGTGTGTGGGGAAGGTGTTTCAGTGTGTGGGGATGAGTTTCAGTGTGTGGGGATGGATTTCAGTGTGTGCGGAAGGGGTTTCAGTGAGTGGGGATGGGGTTTTAGTGTGTGGGGATGGGTTTCAGTGTGTGGGGAAGGGGTTTCAGTGTGTTGGGATGGGTTTCAGTGTGTGCGGAAGGGAAATCAGTGCGTGGGGAAGGTGTTTCAGTGTGTGGGGAAGGGGTTTCAGTGTGTGGGGAAGGGGTTTCAGTGTGTGGGGAAGCTGTTTTAGAGTGTGTGGAAGGGTTTCAGTGTGTGGGGAAGGTGTTTCAGTGTGTGGGGAAGGGGTTTCAGAGTGTGGGGAAGGGTTTCAATGTGGGGGAAGGGGTTTCAGTGTGTGGGGAAGGGGATTCAGTTTGTGGGGAAGGGGTTTCAGTGTGTGGGGATGTGTTTCAGTGAGTGGGGAAGGGGTTTCAGTGTGTGGGGAAGGTGTTTCAGTGTGTGGGGCAGGGTTACACTCTGTGCGGAAGGGGTTTCAGTGTGTGGGGAAGGGGTTTCAGTGTGTGGGGAAGGTGTTTCAGTGTGTGGGGATGGTGTTTCAGTGTGTGCGGAAGGGGTATCAGTGTGTGGGGAAGGGGTTTCAGTGTGTGGGGAAGGTGTTTCATTGTGTGCGGAAGGGGTTTCAGTGTTTGCGGAAGGGGTTGCAGTGTGTGGGGCAGGGGTTTTAGTGTGTGGGGAAGTTGTTTCTGTGTGTGCGGAAGGGGTTTCAGTGTGTGGGGAAGGGGTTTCAGTGTGTGGGGATGTGTTTCAGTGTGTGGGGAAGGGGTTTCAGTGTGTGGGGAAGGGATTCACTGTGTGAGGAAGGGGTTTCAGTGTGTGGGGATGTGTTTCAGAGTGTGGGGAAGGGGTTTCATTGTGTGGGGATGTGTTTCAGTGTGTGGGGAATGGGTTTCAGTGTGTGGGGATGTGTTTCAGTGTGTGGGGAAGGGTTTTCAGTGTGTGGGGAAGGGTTTCACTGTGTGCGGCTGGCGTTTCAGTGTGTGGGGATGGGTTTCAGTGTGTGGGGAAGGGGTTTCAGTGTGTGGCGATGGTTTCAGTGTGTGCGGAAGGGTAATCAGTGCGTGGGGAAGGTGTTTCAGTGTGTGGGGAATTGTTTAACTGTGTGCGGAAGGGGTTTCAGTGTGTGGGGAAGGTCTTTCAGTGTGTGGGGAAGGGGTATCACTATGTGGGGAAGGGGTTTCAGTGTGTGGGGAAGGGTTTCAGTGTTTGGGGATGGGGTTTCAGTGTGTGGGGAAGGGGTTTCAGTGTGTGGGGAAGGGTTTCAGTGTGTGGGGAAGGGGTTTCAGTGTGTGGGGAAGGGGTTTCAGATTGTGGGGAAGCGGTTTCAGTGTGTGGGGAAGTGTTTCTGTGTGTGGGGATGGGTTACAGTGTGTGGGGAAGCTGTTTCAGTGTGTGGGGAAGGGGTTTCAGTGTGTGGGGAAGTTGTTTCAGTGTGTGGGGAAGGTGTTTCAGTGTGTGGAGAAGGTGTTTCAGTGTGTGAGGAAGGTGTTTCAGTGTGTGGGGAATGGGTTTCAGTGTGTGGGGAAGGTCTTTCTGTGTGTGGGGATGTGTTTCAGTGTGTGGTGATGTGTTTCAGAGTGTGGGGAAGGGTTTCAGTGTGTGGGGAATTTGGTTCAGTGTGTGGGGATGGGTTTCAGTGTGTGGGGATGGGTTTCAGTGTGTGGGCATGGGTTTCAGTGTGTGCAGAAGGGGTTTCAGTGTGTGGGGAAGGTGTTTCAGTGTGTGGGGATGAGTTTCAGTGTGTGGGGATGGATTTCAGTGTGTGTGGAAGGGGTTTCAGTGAGTGAGGATGGGGTTTTAGTGTGTGGGGATGGGTTTCAGTGTGTGGGGAAGGGGTTTCAGTGTGTTGGGATGGGTTTCAGTGTGTGCGGAAGGGAAATCAGTGCGTGGGGAAGGTGTTTCAGTGTGTGGGGAAGGGGTTTCAGTGAGTGGGGAAGGGGTTTCAGTGTGTGGGGATGGTGTTTCAGAGTGTGGGGAAGAGTTTCAGTGTGTGGGGAAGGGGTTTCAGTGTGTGGGGAAGGGGTTTCAGATTGTGGGGAAGAGGTTTCTGTGTGTGGGGAAGTGTTTCTGTGTGTGGGGATGGGTTACAGTGTGTGGGGAAGCTGTCTCAGTGTGTGGGGAAGGGGTTTCAGTGTGTGGGGAAGTTGTTTCAGTGTGTGGGGAAGGTGTTTCAGTGTGTGGAGAAGGTGTTTCAGTGTGTGAGGAAGGTGTTTCAGTGTGTGGGGAATGGGTTTCAGTGTGTGGGGAAGGTCTTTCTGTGTGTGGGGATCTGTTTCAGTGTGTGGTGATGTGTTTCAGTGTGTGGGGAAGGGTTTCAGTGTGTGGGGAAGTTGTTTCAGTGTGTGGGGATGGGTTTCAGTGTGTGGGGGTGGGTTTCAGTGTGTGGGCATGGGTTTCAGTGTGTGCAGAAGGGGTTTCAGTGTGTGGGGAAGGTGTTTCAGTGTGTGGGGATGAGTTTCAGTGTGTGGGGATGGATTTCAGTGTGTGTGGAAGGGGTTTCAGTGAGTGGGGATGGGGTTTTAGTGTGTGGGGATGGGTTTCAGTGTGTGGGGAAGGGGTTTCAGTGTGTTGGGATGGGTTTCAGTGTGTGCGGAAGGGAAATCAGTGCGTGGGGAAGGTGTTTCAGTGTGTGGGGAAGGGGTTTCAGTGTGTGGGGAAGGGGTTTCAGTGTGTGGGGAAGGTGTTTCAGAGTGTGGGGAAGGGTTTCAGTGTGTGGGGAAGGTGTTTCAGTGTGTGGGGAAGGGGTTTCAGAGTGTGGGGAAGGGTTTCAATGTGGGGGAAGGGGTTTCAGTGTGTGGGGAAGGGGATTCAGTTTGTGGGGAAGGGGTTTCAGTGTATGGGGATGTGTTTCAGTGAGTGGGGAAGTGGTTTCAGTGTGTGGGGAAGGTGTTTCAGTGTGTGGGGCAGGGTTTCACTGTGTGCGGAAGGGGTTTCAGTGTGTGGGGCAGGGGTTTCAGTGTGTGGGGAAGGTGTTTCAGTGTGTGGGGAAGGTGTTTCAGTGTGTGCGGAAGGGGTATCAGTGTGTGGGGAAGGGGTTTCAGTGTGTGGGGAAGGTGTTTCATTGTGTGCGGAAGGGGTTTCAGTGTTTGCGGAAGGGGTTTCAGTGTGTGGGGCAGGGGTTTTAGTGTGTGGGGAAGTTGTTTCAGTGTGTGCGGAAGGGGTTTCAGTGTGTGGGGAAGGGTCTCACTGTGTGAGGAAGGGGTTTCAGTGTGTGGGGAAGTGTTTCAGAGTGTGGGGAATGGGTTTCATTGTGTGGGGATGTGTTTCAGTGTGTGGGGAATGGGTTTCAGTGTGTGGGGATGTGTTTCAGTGTGTGGGGAAGGGTTTTCAGTGTTTGGGGAAGGGTTTCACTGTGTGCGGCTGGAGCTTCAGTGTGTGGGGATGGGTTTCAGTGTGTGGGGAAGGGGTTTCAGTGTGTGGCGATGGGTTTCAGTGTGTGCGGAAGGGAAATCAGTGCGTGGGGAAGGTGTTTCAGTGTGTGGGGAATTGTTTAACTGTGTGCGGAAGGGGTTTCAGTGTGTGGGGAAGGTCTTTCAGTGTGTGGGGAAGGGGTATCACTATGTGGGGAAGGGGTTTCAGTGTGTGGGGAAGGGTTTCAGTGTGTGGGGATGGGGTTTCAGTGTGTGGGGAAGGGGTTTCAGTGTGTGGGGAAGGGTTCCAGTGTGTGCGGAAGGGGTTTCAGATTGTGGGGAAGCGGTTTCAGTGTGTGGGGAAGTGTTTCTGTGTGTGGGGATGGGTTACAGTGTGTGGGGAAGCTGTTTCAGTGTGTGGGGAAGGGGTTTCAGAGTGTGGGGAAGTTGTTTCAGTGTGTGGGGAAGGTGTTTCAGTGTGTGGAGAAGGTGTTTCAGTGTGTGAGGAAGGTGTTTCAGTGTGTGGGGAATGGGTTTCAGTGTGTGGGGAAGGTCTTTCTGTGTGTGGGGATGTGTTTCAGTGTGTGGTGATGTGTTTCCGTGTGTGGGGAAGGGTTTCAGTGTGTGGGGAAGTTGTTTCAGTGATTGGGGATGGGTTTCAGTGTGTGGGGATGTGTTTCAGTGTGTGGGCATGGGTTTCAGTGTGTGCAGAAGGGGTTTCAGTGTGTGGGGAAGGTGTTTCAGTGTGTGGGGATGAGTTTCAGTGTGTAGGGATCGATTTCAGTGTGTGGGTAAGGGGTTTCAGTGAGTGGGGATGGGGTTTCAGTGTGTGGGGATGGGTTTCAGTGTGTGGGGAAGGGGTTTCAGTGTGTTGGGATGGGTTTCAGTGTGTGCGGAAGGGAAATCAGTGCGTGGGGAAGGTGTTTCAGTGTGTGAGGAAGGGGTTTCAGTGTGTGGGGAAGGGGTTTCAGTGTGTGGGGAAGGCGTTTCAGAGTGTGGGGATGTGTTTCAGTGTGTGGGGAAGGGTTTTCAGTGTGTGGGGAAGGGTTTCACTGTGTGCGGCTGGCGTTTCAGTGTGTGGGGATGGGTTTCAGTGTGTGGGGAAGGGGTTTCAGTGTGTGGCGATGGTTTCAGTGTGTGCGGAAGGGTAATCAGTGCGTGGGGAAGGTGTTTCAGTGTGTGGGGAATTGTTTAACTGTGTGCGGAAGGGGTTTCAGTGTGTGGGGAAGGTCTTTCAGTGTGTGGGGAAGGGGTATCACTATGTGGGGAAGGGGTTTCAGTGTGTGGGGAAGGGTTTCAGTGTTTGGGGATGGGGTTTCAGTGTGTGGGGAAGGGGTTTCAGTGTGTGGGGAAGGGTTTCAGTGTGTGGGGAAGGGGTTTCAGTGTGTGGGGAAGGGGTTTCAGATTGTGGGGAAGCGGTTTCAGTGTGTGGGGAAGTGTTTCTGTGTGTGGGGATGGGTTACAGTGTGTGGGGAAGCTGTTTCAGTGTGTGGGGAAGGGGTTTCAGTGTGTGGGGAAGTTGTTTCAGTGTGTGGGGAAGGTGTTTCAGTGTGTGGAGAAGGTGTTTCAGTGTGTGAGGAAGGTGTTTCAGTGTGTGGGGAATGGGTTTCAGTGTGTGGGGAAGGTCTTTCTGTGTGTGGGGATGTGTTTCAGTGTGTGGTGATGTGTTTCAGAGTGTGGGGAAGGGTTTCAGTGTGTGGGGAATTTGGTTCAGTGTGTGGGGATGGGTTTCAGTGTGTGGGGATGGGTTTCAGTGTGTGGGCATGGGTTTCAGTGTGTGCAGAAGGGGTTTCAGTGTGTGGGGAAGGTGTTTCAGTGTGTGGGGATGAGTTTCAGTGTGTGGGGATGGATTTCAGTGTGTGTGGAAGGGGTTTCAGTGAGTGAGGATGGGGTTTTAGTGTGTGGGGATGGGTTTCAGTGTGTGGGGAAGGGGTTTCAGTGTGTTGGGATGGGTTTCAGTGTGTGCGGAAGGGAAATCAGTGCGTGGGGAAGGTGTTTCAGTGTGTGGGGAAGGGGTTTCAGTGAGTGGGGAAGGGGTTTCAGTGTGTGGGGATGGTGTTTCAGAGTGTGGGGAAGAGTTTCAGTGTGTGGGGAAGGGGTTTCAGTGTGTGGGGAAGGGGTTTCAGATTGTGGGGAAGAGGTTTCTGTGTGTGGGGAAGTGTTTCTGTGTGTGGGGATGGGTTACAGTGTGTGGGGAAGCTGTCTCAGTGTGTGGGGAAGGGGTTTCAGTGTGTGGGGAAGTTGTTTCAGTGTGTGGGGAAGTTGTTTCAGTGTGTGGGGAAGGTGTTTCAGTGTGTGGAGAAGGTGTTTCAGTGTGTGAGGAAGGTGTTTCAGTGTGTGGGGAATGGGTTTCAGTGTGTGGGGAAGGTCTTTCTGTGTGTGGGGATCTGTTTCAGTGTGTGGTGATGTGTTTCAGTGTGTGGGGAAGGGTTTCAGTGTGTGGGGAAGTTGTTTCAGTGTGTGGGGATGGGTTTCAGTGTGTGGGGGTGGGTTTCAGTGTGTGGGCATGGGTTTCAGTGTGTGCAGAAGGGGTTTCAGTGTGTGGGGAAGGTGTTTCAGTGTGTGGGGATGAGTTTCAGTGTGTGGGGATGGATTTCAGTGTGTGTGGAAGGGGTTTCAGTGAGTGGGGATGGGGTTTTAGTGTGTGGGGATGGGTTTCAGTGTGTGGGGAAGGGGTTTCAGTGTGTTGGGATGGGTTTCAGTGTGTGCGGAAGGGAAATCAGTGCGTGGGGAAGGTGTTTCAGTGTGTGGGGAAGGGGTTTCAGTGTGTGGGGAAGGGGTTTCAGTGTGTGGGGAAGGTGTTTCAGAGTGTGGGGAAGGGTTTCAGTGTGTGGGGAAGGTGTTTCAGTGTGTGGGGAAGGGGTTTCAGAGTGTGGGGAAGGGTTTCAATGTGGGGGAAGGGGTTTCAGTGTGTGGGGAAGGGGATTCAGTTTGTGGGGAAGGGGTTTCAGTGTATGGGGATGTGTTTCAGTGAGTGGGGAAGTGGTTTCAGTGTGTGGGGAAGGTGTTTCAGTGTGTGGGGCAGGGTTTCACTGTGTGCGGAAGGGGTTTCAGTGTGTGGGGCAGGGGTTTCAGTGTGTGGGGAAGGTGTTTCAGTGTGTGGGGAAGGTGTTTCAGTGTGTGCGGAAGGGGTATCAGTGTGTGGGGAAGGGGTTTCAGTGTGTGGGGAAGGTGTTTCATTGTGTGCGGAAGGGGTTTCAGTGTTTGCGGAAGGGGTTTCAGTGTGTGGGGCAGGGGTTTTAGTGTGTGGGGAAGTTGTTTCAGTGTGTGCGGAAGGGGTTTCAGTGTGTGGGGAAGGGTCTCACTGTGTGAGGAAGGGGTTTCAGTGTGTGGGGAAGTGTTTCAGAGTGTGGGGAATGGGTTTCATTGTGTGGGGATGTGTTTCAGTGTGTGGGGAATGGGTTTCAGTGTGTGGGGATGTGTTTCAGTGTGTGGGGAAGGGTTTTCAGTGTTTGGGGAAGGGTTTCACTGTGTGCGGCTGGAGCTTCAGTGTGTGGGGATGGGTTTCAGTGTGTGGGGAAGGGGTTTCAGTGTGTGGCGATGGGTTTCAGTGTGTGCGGAAGGGAAATCAGTGCGTGGGGAAGGTGTTTCAGTGTGTGGGGAATTGTTTAACTGTGTGCGGAAGGGGTTTCAGTGTGTGGGGAAGGTCTTTCAGTGTGTGGGGAAGGGGTATCACTATGTGGGGAAGGGGTTTCAGTGTGTGGGGAAGGGTTTCAGTGTGTGGGGATGGGGTTTCAGTGTGTGGGGAAGGGGTTTCAGTGTGTGGGGAAGGGTTCCAGTGTGTGCGGAAGGGGTTTCAGATTGTGGGGAAGCGGTTTCAGTGTGTGGGGAAGTGTTTCTGTGTGTGGGGATGGGTTACAGTGTGTGGGGAAGCTGTTTCAGTGTGTGGGGAAGGGGTTTCAGAGTGTGGGGAAGTTGTTTCAGTGTGTGGGGAAGGTGTTTCAGTGTGTGGAGAAGGTGTTTCAGTGTGTGAGGAAGGTGTTTCAGTGTGTGGGGAATGGGTTTCAGTGTGTGGGGAAGGTCTTTCTGTGTGTGGGGATGTGTTTCAGTGTGTGGTGATGTGTTTCCGTGTGTGGGGAAGGGTTTCAGTGTGTGGGGAAGTTGTTTCAGTGTGTGGGGATGGGTTTCAGTGTGTGGGGATGTGTTTCAGTGTGTGGGCATGGGTTTCAGTGTGTGCAGAAGGGGTTTCAGTGTGTGGGGAAGGTGTTTCAGTGTGTGGGGATGAGTTTCAGTGTGTAGGGATCGATTTCAGTGTGTGGGTAAGGGGTTTCAGTGAGTGGGGATGGGGTTTCAGTGTGTGGGGATGGGTTTCAGTGTGTGGGGAAGGGGTTTCAGTGTGTTGGGATGGGTTTCAGTGTGTGCGGAAGGGAAATCAGTGCGTGGGGAAGGTGTTTCAGTGTGTGAGGAAGGGGTTTCAGTGTGTGGGGAAGGGGTTTCAGTGTGTGGGGAAGGCGTTTCAGAGTGTGGGGAAGGGTTTCAGTGTGTGGGGAAGGTGTTTCAGTGTGTGGGGAAGGGGTTTCAGAGTGTGGGGAAGGGTTTCAATGTGGGGGAAGGGGTTTCAGTGTGTGGGGAAGGGGATTCAGTTTGTGGGGAAGGGGTTTCAGTGTGTGGGGTTGTGTTTCAGTGAGTGGGGAAGGTGTTTCAGTGTGTGGGGAAGGTGTTTCAGTGTGTGGGGCAGGGTTTCACTGTGTGCGGAAGGGGTTTCAGTGTGTGGGGAAGGGGTTTCAGTGTGTGGGGAAGGTGTTTCAGTGTGTGGGGAAGGTGTTTCAGTGTGTGCGGAAGGGGTATCAGTTTGTGGGGAAGGGGTTTCAGTGTGTGGGGAATGTGTTTCATTGTGTGCGGAAGGGGTTTCAGTGTTTGCGGAAGGGGTTTCAGTGTGTGGGGCAGGGGTTTCAGTGTGTGGGGAAGTTGTTTCAGTGTGTGCGGAAGGGGTTTCAGTGTGTGGGGAAGGGGTTTCAGTGTGTGGGGATGTGTTTCAGTGTGTGGGGAAGGGGTTTCAGTGTGTGGGGAAGGGTTTCACTGTGTGAGGAAGGGGTTTCAGTGTGTGGGGATGTGTTTCAGAGTGTGGGGAAGGGGTTTCATTGTGTGGGGATGTGTTTCAGTGTGTGGAGAATGGGTTTCAGTGTGTGGGGATGTGTTTCAGTGTGTGGGGAAGGGTTTTCAGTGTGTGGGGCAGGGTTTCACTGTGTGCGGAAGGGGTTTCAGTGTGTGGGGAAGGGGTTTCATTGAGTGGGGAAGACGTTTCAGTGTGTGTGGAAGGGGTTTCAGTGTTTGGGGAAGGGGTTTCTGTGTGTGGGGAAGGGGTTTCAGTGTGTGGGGAAGTTGTTTCAGTGTGTGGGGAAGGGGTTTCAGTGTGTGGGGAAGTTGTTTCAGTGTGTGGGGAAGGTGTTTCAGTGAGTGGGGATGGGGTTTCAGTGTGTGGGGAAGGTGTTTCAGTGTGTGGGGAAGGTATTTCAGTGTGTGGGGAAGGTGTTTCTGTGTTTGGGGAAGGTGTTCCAGTGTGTGGGGAATGGGTTTCAGTGAATGGGGAAGGTGTTTCTGTGTGTGGGGATGTGTTTCAGAGTGTGGGGATGTGTTTCAGTGTGTGGGGAAGGGTTCCAGTGTGTGGGGATGGATTTCAACGTGTTGAAGGTGTTTCAGTGTGTGGGGACGGGGTTTCAGTGTTTGGGGAAGGGGTTTCAGAGTGCGGGGATGGGTTTCAGTGAGTGGGGAAGGGGTTTCAGTGTGTGGGGATGGGTTTCAGTGAGTGCGGAAGGGGAATCAGTGCGTGGGGAAGGTGTTTCAGTGTGTGGGGAAGGGGTTTCTGTTTGTGGGGAAGGCGTTTCAGTGTGTGGGGAAGGGGTTTCAGTGTGTGGGTAAGGGGTTTCAGAGTGTGGGGAAGGGTTTTCAGAGTGCGGGGATGGGTTTGAGTGTGTGGGGAAGGGGTTTCAGTGTTTGGGGATGGGTTTCAGTGTGTGCGGAAATGGAATCAGTGCGTGGGGAAGGTGTTTCAGTGTGTGGGGAAGGGGTTTCTGTTTGTGGGGAAGGCGTTTCAGTGTATGGGGAAGGGGTTTCAGTGTGTGGGTAAGGGGTTTCAGAGTGTGGGGAAGGGTTTCAGTGTTAGGGGAAGGGGTTTCAGTGTGTGGGGAAGGGGTTTCAGAGTTTGGGGAAGGGTTTCAATGTGGGGGATGTGGTTTCAGTGTGTGTGGAAGGGGATTCAGTGTGTGGGGAAGGCGTTTCAGTGGATGTGGATGTGTTTAAGTGTGTGGCGAAGGGGTTTCAGTGTGTGGGGAAGGTGTTTCAGTGTGTGAGGAAGGTTTTCACTGTGTGCAGAAGGGGTTTCAGTGTGTGGGGTAGGGGTTTCAGTGTGTGGGGAAGGTGTTTCTGTGTGTGCGGAAGGTGTTTCAGTGTGTGGGGAAGGGGTATCAGTGTGTGGGGAAGGGGTTTCAGTGTATGGGGAAGGTGTTTCATTGTGTGTGGAAGGGGTTTCAGTGTGTGCGGAAGGGGTTTGAGTGTGTGGGGTAGGGGTTTCAGTGTGTGGGGAAGGTGTTTCAGTGTGTGCGGAAGGGGTTTCAGTGTGTGGGGAAGGGGTTTCAGTGTGTGGGGATGTGTTTCACTGCGTGGGGAAGGGGTTTCAGTGTGTGGGGAATGGTTTCACTGTGTGAGGAAGGGGTTTCAGTGTGTGGGGAAGTTGTTTCAGTGTGGGGGGAAGGTGTTTCATTGTTTGGGGATGTGTTTCAGTGTGTTGGGAAGGGGTTTCAGTGTGTGGGGATGTGTTTCATTGTATGGGGAAGGGGTTTCAGTGTGTGGGGAAGTGTTTCACTGTGTGCGGAAGGGGTTTCAGTGTGTGGGGAAGGGGTTTCATTGTGTGGGGAAGGCGTTTCAGTGTGTTTGGAAGGCGTTTCAGTGTGTGGTGAAGGGGTTTCTGTGTGTGCGGTAGGGGGTTCAGTGTGTGGGGAAGGGGGTTCAGTGTGTGGGGAAGGGTTTTACTGTGTGAGGAAGGGGTTTCAGTGTGTGGGGAAGGTGTTTCAGTGTGTGGGGAAGGTGTTTCAGAGTGTAGGGATGTGTTTCAGATTGTGGGGAAGGTGTTTCATTGTTTGGGGATGTGTTTCATTGTGTGGGGAAGGGGTTTCAGTTTGTGAGGAAGTGTTTCACTGTGTGCGGAAGGGGTTTCAGTGTGTGAGGATGGGGTTTCATTGTGTGTGGAAGGCGTTTCTGTGTGTGTGGAAGGTGTTTCAGTGCGTGGGGAAGGGGTTTCTGTGTTTGGGGAAGGGGTTTCAGTGTGAGGGGAAGGTGTTTCAGTGTGTGCGGTAGGTGTTTCAGTGTGTGGGGAAGGTGTTTCAGTGTGTGGGGAAGGGGTATCAGTGTGTGGGGAAGGTGTTTCAGAGTGTGGAGAAGGTGTATCATTGTGTGTGGAAGGGGTTTCAGTGTGTGCGGATGGGGTTTCAGTGTGTGGGTAGGGGTTTCAGTGTGTGGGGAAGGTGTTTCAGTGTGTGCGGAAGGGTTTTCAGTTAGTGGGGAAGGGGTTTCAGTGTGTGGGGATGTGTTTCAGTGTGTGGGGAAGGGGTTTCAGTGTGTGGGGAAGGGTTTCACTGTGTGAGGAAGGGGTTTCAGTGTGTGGGGAAGGTGTTTCAGTGTGTGGGGAAGGTGTTTCAGAGTGTGGGAATGTGTTTCAGATTGTGGGGAAGGTGTTTCATTGTTTGGGGATGTGTTTCAGTGTGTGGGGAAGGGGTTTCAGTGTGTGGGGATGTGTTTCACTGTGTGCGGAAGTTGTTTCAGTTTGTGGGGAAGGGGTTTCATTGTGTGGGGAAGGGGTTTCAGTGTGAGGAGAAGGTGTTTCAGTGTGTGCGGTAGTCGTTTCAGTGTGTGCGGAAGGTGTTTCAGTGTGTGGGGAAGGGGTTTCACTGTGTGGGGAAGGTGTTTCATTGTGTGCAGAAGGGGTTTCAGTGTGTGGGGAAGGGGATTCAGTGAGTGGGGAAGGTGTTTTATTGTGTGGGGAAGGTGTTTCATTGTGTGCGGAAGGGTATTCAGTGTGTGGGGAATGGGTTTCAGTGTGTGGGGAAGGGTTTAACTGTGTGCGGAAGGGGTTTCAGTGTGTAGGGAAGGTGTTTCAGTGAGTGGTGAAGGGGTTTCAGTGTGTGAGGAAGGTGATTCAGTGTGTGCGGAAGGGGTTTCAGTGTGTGGGGAAGGGGTTTCAGTGTGTGGGGATGTGTTTCAGTGAGTGGGGAAGGGGTTTCAGTGTGTGGGGAAGGGTTTCACTGTGTGAGGAAGGGGTTTCAGTGTGTGGGGATGTGTTTCAGAGTGTGGGGAAGGGGTTTCATTGTGTGGGGATGTGATTCAGTGTGTGGGGAACGGGTTTCAGTGTGTGGGGATGTGTTTCAGTGTGTGGGGAAGGGGTTTCAGTGCGTGGGGAAGGGTTTCACTGTGTGCGGAAGGGGTTTCAGTGTGTGGGGAAGGGGTTTCATTGAGTGGGGAAGACGTTTCAGTGTGTGCGGAAGAGGTTTCAGTGTATGGGGAAGGGGTTTCTGTGTGTGGGGAAGGAGTTTCAGTGTGTGGGGAAGGTGTTTCATTGTGTGTGGAATGGATTTCAGTGTGTGCGGAAGTGGTTTCAGTGTGTGGGGTAGGTGTTTCAGTGTGTGGGGAAGGAGTTTCAGTGTGTGCAGAAGGGGATTCAGTGTGTGGGGAAGGGGTTTCAGTGTGTGGGGATGTGTTTCAGTGTGTGGGGAAGGGGTTTCAGTGTGTGGGGAAGGGTTTCACTGTGTGAGGAAGGGGTTTCAGTGTGTGGGGAAGGGGTTTCAGTGTGTGGGGAAGGTGTTTCAGAGTGTGGGGATGTGTTTCAGAGTGTGGGGAAGGGGCTTCATTGTGTGGGGATGTGTTTCAGTGTGTGGGGAAGGGGTTTCAGTGTGTGGGAAGGGTTTCACTGTGTGCGGAAGGGGTTTCAGTATGTGGGGAATGGGTTTCATTGTGTGGGGAAGGCGTTTCAGTGTGTGTGGAAGGGGTTTCAGTGTGTGGGGAAGGGGTTTCTGTGTTTGGGAAAGCGGTTTCAGTGTGAGGGGAAGGTGTTTCAGTGTGTGCGGCAGGGGTTTCAGTGTGTGCGGAAGGTGTTTCAGTGTGTGGGGAAGGGGTTTCAGTGTGTGGGGAAGGTGTTTCATTGTGTGCAGAAGGGGTTGCAGTGGCTGGGGAAGGGGATTCAGTGTGTGAGTAAGGTGTTTTATTGTGTGAGGAAGGTGTTTCATTGTGTGCAGCAGGGTATTCAGTGTGTGGGGAAGGGGTTTCAGTGTGTGGGGAAGGGTTTGACTGTATGCGGAAGGGGTTTCAGTGTGTAGGGAAGGTGTTTCATTATGTGGGAAAGGGGTTTCAGTGTGTGGGGAAGGTGTTTCATTGTGTGCGGAAGGGGTTTCAGTGTGTGGGGAAGGGGTTTCAGTGTGTGGGGATATGTTTCAGTGTGTGGGGAAGGGGTTTCAGTGTGTGGGGAGGGTTTCACTATGTGAGGAAGGGGTTTCAGTGTGTGGGGATGTGTTTCAGAGTGTGGGGAAGGGGTTTCATTGTGTGGGGATGTGTTTCAGTGTGTGGGGAATGGCTTTCAGTGTGTGGGGATGTGTTTCAGTGTGTGTGGAAGGGGTTTCAGTGTGTGGGTAAGGCTTTCACTGTGTGCGGAAGTGGTTTCAGTGAGTGGGGAAGGGGTTTCTTTGAGTGGGGAAGACGTTTCAGTGTGTGTGGAAGGGGTTTCAGTGTGTGGGGAAGGGGTTTGTGTGTGTGGGGAAGGGGTTTCAGTGTGTGGGGAAGGTGTTTCAGTGTGTGCGGTAGGGGTTTCAGTGTGTGGGGAAGGTGTTTCAGTGTGTGCGGAAGGGGTTTCCGTGTGTGGGGAAGGGGTTTCAGTGTGTGGAGATGTGTTTCAGTGTGTGGGGAAGGGGTTTCAGTGTGTGGGGAAGGTGTTTCAGTGTGTGCGGAAGGGGTTTCCGTGTGTGGGGAAGGGGTTTCAGTGTGTGGAGATGTGTTTCAGTGTGAGGGGAAGGGGTTTCAGTGTGTGGAGAAGGTGCTTCAGAGTGTGGGGATGTGTTTCAGAGTGTGGGGAAGGGGTTTCATTGTGTGGGGATGTGTTTTAGTGTGTGGGGAAGGTGTTTCAGAGTGTGGGGATGTGTTTCAGTGTGTGGGGAAGGGGTTTCTGTGTGTGGGAAGGGTTTCACTGTGTGCGGTAGGGGTTTCAGTGTGTGGGGAAGGGGTTTCATTGTGTGGGGAAGGCGTTTCAGTGTGTGTGGAAGGGGTTTCAGTGTGTGGGGAAGGAGTTTCTGTGTTTGGGGAAGGGGTTTCAGAGTGTGGGGAAGGTGTTTCAGTGTGTGCGGTAGGGGTTTCAGTCTGTGCGGAAAGTGTTTCAGTGTATGGGGAAGGTGTTTCAGTGTGTGGGGAAGGTGTTTCATTGTGTGCGGTTGGGGTTTCAGTGTATGGGGAAAGGATACAGTGTGTGGGGAAGGTGTTTTATTGTGTGGGGAAGGGGTTTCACTATGTGGGGAAGGGGTTTCAGTGTTAGGGGAAGGGTTTCAGTGTGTGGGGAAGGGGTTTCAGTGTGTGGGGAAGGGGTTTCAGTGTGTGGGGAAGGTTTTCAGTGTGTGGGTAAGGGGTTTCAGTGTGTGGAGAAGGGATTTCAGTTTGTGGGGAAGGGGTTTCAGTGTGTGGGGAAGTATTTCTTTGTGTGGGGAAGGGTTACAGTGTGTGGGGTAGCTGTTTCAGTGTGTGGGGAAGGGGTGTCAGTGTGTGGGGAAGTTGTTTCAGTGTGTGGGGATGGTGTTTCAGTGTGTGGGGAAGGGGTTTCAGTGTGTGGGGAAGGTGTTTCAGTGTGCGGGGAAGGTATTTCAGTGTGTGGGGAAGGTGTTTCAGTGTTTGGGGAAGGTGTTTCAGTGTGTGGGGAATGGTTTTCAGTGTGTGGGGAAGGTGTTTACGTGTGTGGGGATGTGTTTCAGGGTGTGGGGATGTGTTTCAGTGTGTGGGGAAGGGTTTCAGTGTGTGGGGAAGTTGTTTCAGTGTGTGGGGATGGGTTTCAGTGTGTGGGGATGGGTTTCAATGTGTGGGCATGGGTTTCAGAGTGTGCGGAAGGGGTTTCAGTGTGTGGGGAAGGTGTTTCAGTGTGTGGGGATGTGTTTAGGTGTGTGGGGAAGGGCTTTCACTGTGTGGGGAAGGGGTTTCAGTGTGTGAGGGTGGGGTTTCAGTGTGCGGCGATGAGTTTTAGTGTGTGCGGAAGGGGTTTCAGTGTGTGGGGAATGTGTTTCAGTGTTTGGGGAAGGGGTTTCAGTGTGTGGGGAAGGGGTTTCAGTGTGTGTGGAAGGTGTTTCAGATTGTGGGGAAGGTATTTCAGTGTGTGGGGATGGGTTTCAGTGTGTACGGAAGGGGTTTCAGTGTTTGGGGAAGGTATTTCAGTATGTGGGGATGGGTTTCAGTGTGTGGGGATGGATTTCAATGTGTGGAAGTTGTTTCAGTGTTTGGGGAAGGGGTTTCAGTGTGTCGGCAAGGGGAATCAGTGCGTGGGGAAGGTGTTTCAGTGTGTGGGGAAGGAGTTTCAGTTTGTGGGGAAGGGGTTTCAGTGTGTGGGGAAGGGGTTTCAGTGTGTGGGTAAGGGGTTTCAGAGTGTGGGGTAGGTTTCAGTGTTTGGGGAAGGGGTTTCAGTGTCTGAGGAAGGGGTTTCAGAGTGTGGGGAAGGGTTTCAATGTGGGGGATGGGGTTTCAGTGTGTGGGGAAGGGGATTCAGTGTGTGGGGAAGGCGTGTCAGTGTGTGCGGATGTGTTTCAGTGTGTGGGGAAGGGGTTTCAGTGTGTGGGGAAGGCGTTTCAGTGTGTTGAAGGGGTTTCAGTGTGTGGGGAAGGGGTTTCTGTGTTTGGGGAAGGGTTTTCAGTGTGAGTGGAAGGTGTTTCAGTGTGTGCGGTAGGGGTTTCAGTGTGTGGGGAACGGGTTTCAGTGTGTGGGGAGTGGTTTCACTGTGTGAGGAAGGGGTTTCAGTGTGTGGGGAAGGTGGTTCAGTGTGTGAGGAAGGTGTTTCATAGTGTGGGGAAGGGGTTTCAGCGTGTGGGGAAGGTGTTTCATTGTTTGGGGATGTGTTTCAGTGTGTGGGGAAGGGGTTTCAGTGTGTGGGGATGTGTTTCATTGTGTGTGGAAAGGGGTTTCAGTGTGTGGGGAAGTGTTTCACTGTGTGCGGAAGGGGTTTCAGTGTGTGGGGAAGGGGTTTCATTGTGTGGAAGGGGTTTCTGTGTGTGGAAGGGGTTTCAGAGTGTGGGGTTGGGGTTTCAGTGTGTGGGGAAGGTGTTTCAGTGTAAGCGGAAGGGTTTTCAGTGAGTGGGTAAGGGGTTTCAGGTTGTCGGGATGTGTTTCAGTGTGTGGCAAAGGGGTTTCAGTGTGTGGGCAAGGGTTTCACTGTGTGAGGAAGGGGTTTCAGTGTGTGGGGAAGGTGTTTCAGAGTGTGGGGAAGGTGTTTCAGTGTGTGGGGATATGTTTCAGATTGTGGGGAAGGTGTTTCATTGTTTGTGGATGTGTTTCAGTCTGTGGGGAAGGGGTTTCAGTGTGTGGGGATGTGTTTCATTGTGTGGGGAAGGGGTTTCAGTGTGTGGGGAAGTGTTTCACTGTGTGCGGAAGGGGTTTCAGTGTGTGGGGAAGGGGTTTTATTGTGTGGGGAAGGCGTATCAGTGTGTGTGGAAGGGGTTTCAGTGTGTGGGGAAGGGGTTTCTGTGTTTGGGGAAGGGGTTTCAGTGTGAGGGGAAGGTGTTTCAGTGTGTGTGGTAGGGGTTTCAGTGTGTGCGGAAGGTGTTTCAGTGAGTGGGGAAGGGGTTTCAGTGTGTGGGGAAGGTGTTTCATTGTGTGCAGAAGGGGTTTCAGCGAGTGGGGAAGGGGATTCAGTGTGTGGGGAAGGTGTTTTATTGTGTGGGGAAGGTGTTTCATTGTGTGCGGAAGGGTATTCAGTGTGTGGGGAAGGGGTTGCAGTGTGTGGGGAGGGGGTTTCAGTGTGTGGGGAAGGGTTTAACTGTGTGCGGAAGGGGTTTCAGTGTGTAGGGAAGGTGTTTCAGTGTGTGGGGAAGGGGTTTCAGTCTGGGGGGTAGTTGTTTCAGTGTGTGGGGAAGGAGTTTCAGTGTGTGGGGAAGGGTTTCAGTGTGTGGGAAAGGGATTTCAGTGTGTGGGGTCGGGGTTTCAGTGTGTGGGGAAGTGTTTCAGTGTCTGGGGAAGGATTACAGTGTGTCGGTACGGGGTTTCAGTGTGTGGGGAAGGGGTTTAAGTGTGTGGGGAAGGGGTTCAGTGTGTGCGGAAGGGGTTTCAGAGTCTGGGGAAGGGTTTCAGTGTGTGGGGAAGATGTTTCAGTGTGTGGGGAAGGGGCTTCAGTGTGTGGGGACGGGTTTCACTTTGTGCGGAAGGGGTTTCAGTGTGTGGGGAACGGGTTTCAGTGTGTGGGGAAGGTGTTTCAGTGTGTGGGGATGTGTTTCAGTGTGTGGGGAAGCGGTTTCAGTGTCTGGGGATGTGTTTCAGTGTTTGGGGAAGGGGTTTCAGTGTGTTGGGATGTGTTTCAGTGTATGGGGAAGGGGTTTCAGTGTGTGGGGAAGGGTTTCACTGTGTGCGGAAGGGGTTTCAGTGTTTGAGGAAGGTGTTTCAGTGTGTGGGGAAGGGGTTTCAGTGTGTGGGGAAGGTGTTTCAGTGTGTGGGGAAGGGGTTTCAGTGTGTGGGGAAGGTGTTTCAGTGTGTCGGGCTGTGCTCCACTGTGTGGGGAAGGGTTTCAGTGTGTGGGGAAGGTGTTTCAGTGTGTGGGGATGGGTTTAAGTGTGTGGGGATGGGTTTCAGTGTGTGGGGAAGGGGTTTCAGTGTGTGGGGAAGGTGTTTCAGTGTGTGGGGATGTGCTACACTGTGTGGGGAAGGGTTTCAGTGTGCGGGGAAGGTGTTTCAGCGTGTGGGGATGGGTTTCTATGTGTGGGTATGTGTTTCAGTGTGTGGGGAAGGGTTTCAGTGTGTGGGGAAGGGGTTTCAGTGTGTGGGGAAGCGGTTTCAGTGTGTGGGGATGGATTTTAATGTGTGGGGATGGGTTTCAGTGTATGGGGAAGGTGTTTGGTTGTTTGGGGAAGGGTTTCAGTGCATGGAAAAAGGGTTTCTCTGATTCGGGAAGGTGTTTCAGTGCGTGGGGAAGGGGTTTCAGTTCGTGGGGAAGGTATTTCAGTGTGTGGGGAAGGTGTTTCAATGTGTGGGGAAGGGATTTCAGTGTGTGGGTAAGGTGTTTCAGTGTGTGGGGAATGTGTTTCAGTGTGTGGGGAAAGGGTTTCAGTGTGTGGGGAACGTATTTCAGTGTGCGGGGAAGGTGTTTCAGTGTGTGGGGATGGGTTTCAGTGTGTGGGGCAGGTGTCTCAGTGTGTGGGGAAGGTGTTTCACTGTGTGTGGGGATGGGTTTCAGTTTGTGCGGAAGGTGTTTCAGTGTGTGCGGAAGGGGTTCCAGTTTGTGGGGAATGGGTTTCAGTGTGTGGGGAAGGTGTTTCAGTTTGTGGGGAAGGTATTTCAGTCTGTGGGGAAGGTTTTTCAATGTGTGGGGATGGGATTTCAGTGTGTGGGGAAGGTGTTTCAGTGTGTGGGGAATGTGTTTCAGTGTGTGGGGAAAGGTTTTCAGTGTGTGGGGATGGTGTTTCGATCTGTGGGAATGTGTTTCAGAGTGTGGGGATGTGTTTCAGTGTGGGGGAAAGGTTTCAGTGTGTGGGGAAGGTGTTTTAGTGTGTGGGGTTGGGTTTCAGTGTGTGGGGAACGGTTTTCAGTTTGTGGGGATGTGTTACAGTGTGTGGGGAACGGTTTCAGTGTGTGGGGAAGGGGTATCAGTGTGTGGGAAAGATGTTTCAGTGTGTGGGGAAGGTATTTCAATGTGTGGGGAAGGGATTTCCGTGTGTGGGGAAGGTGTTTCATTGTGTGGGGAAGGGTTTCAGTGTGTGGGGAAGGGGTTTCAGTGTGTGGGGAAGCGGGTTCAGTGTGTGGGGATGGATTTTAATGTTTGGGGATGGGTTTCAGTGTATGGGGAAGGTGTTTGGTTGTTTGGGGAAGGGTTTCAGTGCATGGAAAAAGGGTTTATCTGATTCGGGAAGGTGTTTCAGTGCGTGGGGAAGGGGTTTCAGTTCGTGGGGAAGGTATTTCAGTGTGTGAGGAAGGTGTTTCAATGTGTGGGGAAGGGATTTCAGTGTGTGGGTAAGGTGTTTCAGTGAGTGGGGAATGTGTTTCAGTGTGTGGGGAAAGGGTTTCAGTGTGTGGGAAACGTATTTCAGTGTGCGGGGAAGGTGTTTCAGTGTGTGGGGATGGGTTTCAGTGTGTGGGGCAGGTGTCTCAGTGTGTGGGGAAGGTGTTTCAGTGTGTGTGGGGATGGGTTTCAGTTTGTGCGGAAGGTGTTTCAGTGTGTGCGGAAGGGGTTTCAGTTTGTGGGGAATGGGTTTCAGTGTGTGGGGAAGGTGTTTCAGTTTGTGGGGAAGGTATTTCAGTCTGTGGGGAAGGTTTTTCAATGTGTGGGGATGGGATTTCAGTGTGTGGGGAAGGTGTTTCAGTGTGTGGGGAATGTGTTTCAGTGTGTGGGGAAAGGTTTTCAGTGTGTGGGGATGGTGTTTCGATCTGTGGGAATGTGTTTCAGAGTGTGGGGATGTGTTTCAGTGTGGGGGAAGGGTTTCAGTGTGTGGGGAAGGTGTTTTAGTGTGTGGGGTTGGGTTTCAGTGTGTGGGGAACGGTTGTCAGTTTGTGGGGATGTGTTACAGTGTGTGGGGAACGTTTTCAGTGTGTGGGGAAGGGGTATCAGTGTGTGGGGAAGTTGTTTCAGTGTGTGGGGAAGGTATTTCAATGTGTGGGGAAGGGATTTCAGTGTGTGGGGAAGGTGTTTCATTGTGTGGGGATGGTGTTTCAGTGTGTGGGGAAAGGGTTTCAGTGTCTGGGGAAGGTGTTTCAGTGTGTGGGGATGTGTGTCAGTGTGTGGGGATGTGTTTCAGTGTGTGGGGAAGTTTTCAGTGTGTGGGGAAGGTGTTTCACTGATTGGGGAAGGGTTTCAGTCTGTGGGGATGTTTCAGTGTGTGGGGATGGTTTTCAGTGTGTGGGGAATTGGTTTCAGAGTGTGGGGAAGGGTTTCAGTGTGGGGGGAAGGGGTTTCAGTGTGTGGGGAAGGGGTTTCAGTGTGTGGGGAAGGGGTTTTAGTTTGTGTGGAAGGGTTTCAGTGTGTGGGGAAGGGGATTCAGTCTGTGGGGAAGGAGTTTCAATCTGTGGGGATGTGTTTCAGTGTTTGGGGATGGGGTTTCAGTGTGTGGGGACGGTGTTTCAGTGTGTGGGAAAGGGGCTTCAGTGAATGGGGAAGGGGTTTCAGTGTGTGGGGAAGGGTTTCAGTGTGTGGGGAAGGTGTTTCAGTGTGTGGGGATGGGTTTCAGTGTGTGGGGATGGGTTTCAGTGTGTGGGGAAGGGTTTTCAGATTGTGGGGAAGGGTTTCAGTGTGGTGAGAAGGGCTTTCAGTGTGTGGGGAAGGGGTTTCAGTGTGTGGGGATGTGTTTCAGTGTGTGGGAAAGTGGTTGCAGTGTGTGGGGAACGGGTTTCAGTGTGTGGGGAAGGGGTTTCAGTGTTTGTGGAAGGGGTTTCATTGTGCGGGGAAGGGGGATCAGTGTGTGGGCACGTTGTCTCAGTGTGAGTGGGGATGGGTTTCAGTGTGTGGGTAAGGTGTCTCAGTGTGTGGGGAAGGCGTTTCAGTGTGTGTGGGGATGGGTTTCAGTTTGTGCGGAAGGTGTTTCTGTGTGTGTGGAAGGGGTTTCAGTTTGTGGGGAATGGGTTTCAGTGTGTGGGGAAGGTGTTTCAGTTTGTGGGGAAGGTATTTCAGTGTGTGGGGATGTGTTACAGTGTGTGGGGAACGGTTTCAGTGTGTGGGGAAGGGGTATCAGTGTGTGGGGAAGATGTTTCAGTGTGTGGGGAAGGTATTTCAATGTGTGGGGAAGGGATTTCAGTGTGTTGGGTAGGTGTTTCATTGTGTGGGGAAGGTGTTTCAGTGTGTGGGGAAAGGGTTTCAGTGTCTGGGGAAGGTGTTTCAGTGTGTGGGGATGTGTGTCAGTGTGTGGCGATGTGTTTCAGTGTGTGGGGAAGTTTTCAGTGTGTGGGGAAGGTGTTTCACTGATTGGGGAAGGGTTTCAGTGTGTGGGGATGTTTCACTGTGTGGGGATGGTTTTCCGTGTGTGGGGAATTGGTTTCAGAGTGTGGGGAAGGGTTTCAGTGTGGGGGGAAGGGGTTTCAGTGTGTGGGGAAGGGGTTTCAGTGTGTGGGGAAGGGGTTTCAGTTTGTGTGGAAGGGTTTCAGTGTGTGGGGAAGGGGATTCAGTCTGTGGGGAAGGTGTTTCAATCTGTGGGGATGTGTTTCAGTGTTTGGGGATGGGGTTTCAGTGTGTGGGGACGGTGTTTCAGTGTGTGGGAAAGGGGCTTCAGTGTATGGGGAAGGGGTTTCAGTGTGTGGGGAAGGGTTTCAGTGTGTGGGGAAGGTGATTCAGTGTGTGGGGATGTGTTTCAGTGTGTGGGGATGGGTTTCAGTGTGTGGGGAAGGGTTTTCAGAGTGTGGGGAAGGGTTTCAGTGTGGGGAGAAGGGCTTTCAGTGTCTGGGGAAGGGGTTTCAGTGTGTGGGGATGTGTTTCAGTGTTCGGGGAAGGGGTTTCAGTGTGTGGGGAACGGGTTTCAGTTTGTGCAGAAGGTGTTTCTGTGTGTGTGGAAGGGGTTTCAGTTTGTGGGGAATGGGTTTCAGTGTGTGGGGAAGGTGTTTCAGTTTGTGGGGAAGGGATTTCAGTGTGTGGGGAAGTTGTTTCAGTGTGTGGGGTATGTGTTTCAGTGTGTGGGGAAAGGGTTTCAGTGTGTGGGGAAGGTGTTTCAGTGTGTGGGAATGTGTTTCAGAGTGTGGGGATGTGTTTCAGTGTGGGGGAAGGGTTTCAGTGTGTGGGGAAGGTGTTTTAGTGTGTGGGGTTGGGTTTCAGTGTGTGGGGAACGGTTTTCAGTTTGTGGGGATGTGTTACAGTGTGTGGGGAACGGTTTCAGTGTGTGGGGAAGGGGTATCAGTGTGTGGGGAAGATGTTTCAGTGTGTGGGGAAGGTATTTCAATGTGTGGGGAAGGGATTTCAGTGTGTGGGGAAGGTGTTTCATTGTGTGGGGATGGTGTTTCAGTGTGTGGGGAAAGGGTTTCAGTGTCTGGGGAAGGTGTTTCAGTGTGTGGGGATGTGTGTCAGTGTGTGGGGATGTGTTTCAGTGTGTGGGGAAGTTTTCAGTGTGTGGGGAAGGTGTTTTTTATTGATTGGGGAAGGGTTTCAGTCTGTGGGGATGTTTCAATTTGTGTGGGGATGGTTTTCAGTGTGTGGGGAATTGGTTTCAGAGTGTGGGGAAGGGTTTCAGTGTGGGGGGAAGGGGTTTCAGTGTGTGGGGAAGGGGTTTCAGTGTGTGGGGAAGGGGTTTCAGTTTGTGTGGAAGGGTTTCAGTGTGTGGGGAAGGGGATTCAGTCTGTCGGGAAGGAGTTTCAATCTGTGGGGATGTGTTTCAGTGTTTGGGGATGGGGTTTCAGTGTGTGGGGACGGTGTTTCAGTGTGTGGGAAAGGGGCTTCAGTGTATGGGGAAGGGGTTTCAGTGTGTGGGGAAGGGTTTCAGTGTGTGGGGAAGGTGTTTCAGTGTGTGGGGATGGGTTTCAGTGTGTGGGGATGGGTTTCAGTGTGTGGGGAAGGGTTTTCAGATTGTGGGGAAGGGTTTCAGTGTGGTGAGAAGGGCTTTCAGTGTGTGGGGAAGGGGTTTCAGTGTGTGGGGATGTGTTTCAGTGTGTGGGGAAGCGGTTTCAGTGTGTGGGGAACGGGTTTCAGTGTGTGGGGAAGGGGTTTCAGTGTTTGTGGAAGGGGTTTCATTGTGCGGGGAAGGGGTATCAGTGTGTGGGCACGTTGTCTCAGTGTGAGTGGGGATGGGTTTCAGTGTGTGGGTAAGGTGTCTCAGTGTGTGGGGAAGGCGTTTCAGTGTGTGTGGGGATGGGTTTCAGTTTGTGCGGAAGGTGTTTCTGTGTGTGTGGAAGGTGTTTCAGTTTGTGGGGAATGGGTTTCAGTGTGTGGGGAAGGTGTTTCAGTTTGTGGGGAAGGTATTTCAGTGTGTGGGGATGTGTTACAGTGTGTGGGGAACGGTTTCAGTGTGTGGGGAAGGGGTATCAGTGTGTGGGGAAGATGTTTCAGTGTGTGGGGAAGGTACTTCAATGTGTGGGGAAGGGATTTCAGTGTGTGGGGAAGGTGTTTCATTGTGTGGGGAAGGTGTTTCAGTGTGTGGGGAAAGGGTTTCAGTGTCTGGGGAAGGTGTTTCAGTGTGTGGGGATGTGTGTCAGTGTGTGGCGATGTGTTTCAGTGTGTGGGGAAGTTTTCAGTGTGTGGGGAAGGTGTTTCACTGATTGGGGAAGGGTTTCAGTGTGTGGGGATGTTTCAGTGTGTGGGGATGGTTTTCCGTGTGTGGGGAATTGGTTTCAGAGTGTGGGGAAGGGTTTCAGTGTGGGGGGAAGGGGTTTCAGTGTGTGGGGAAGGGGTTTCAGTGTGTGGGGAAGGGGTTTCAGTTTGTGTGGAAGGGTTTCAGTGTGTGGGGAAGGGGATTCAGTCTGTGGGGAAGGTGTTTCAATCTGTGGGGATGTGTTTCAGTGTTTGGGGATGGGGTTTCAGTGTGTGGGGACGGTGTTTCAGTGTGTGGGAAAGGGGCTTCAGTGTATGGGGAAGGGGTTTCAGTGTGTGGGGAAGGGTTTCAGTGTGTGGGGAAGGTGTTTCAGTGTGTGGGGATGTGTTTCAGTGTGTGGGGATGGGTTTCAGTGTGTGGGGAAGGGTTTTCAGAGTGTGGGGAAGGGTTTCAGTGTGGGGAGAAGGGCTTTCAGTGTCTGGGGAAGGGGTTTCAGTGTGTGGGGATGTGTTTCAGTGTTCGGGGAAGGGGTTTCAGTGTGTGGGGAACCGGTTTCAGTTTGTGCGGAAGGTGTTTCTGTGTGTGTGGAAGGGGTTTCAGTTTGTGGGGAATGGGTTTCAGTGTGTGGGGAAGGTGTTTCAGTTTGTGGGGAAGGGATTTCAGTGTGTGGGGAAGTTGTTTCAGTGTGTGGGGTATCTGTTTCAGTGTGTGGGGAAAGGGTTTCAGTGTGTGGGGAAGGTGTTTCAGTGTGTGGGAATGTGTTTCAGAGTGTGGGGATGTGTTTCAGTGTGGGGGAAGGGTTTCAGTGTGTGGGGAAGGTGTTTTAGTGTGTGTGGTTGGGTTTCAGTGTGTGTGGAACGGTTTTCAGTTTGTGGGGATGTGTTACAGTGTGTGGGGAACGGTTTCAGTGTGTGGGGAAGGGGTATCAGTGTGTGGGGAAGATTTTTCAGTGTGTGGGGAAGGTATTTCAATGTGTGGGGAAGGGATTTCAGTGTGTGGGGAAGGTGTTTCATTGTGTGGGGATGGTGTTTCAGTGTGTGGGGAAAGGGTTTCAGTGTCTGGGGAAGGTGTTTCAGTGTGTGGGGATGTGTGTCAGTGTGTGGGGATGTGTTTCAGTGTGTGGGGAAGTTTTCAGTGTGTGGGGAAGGTGTTTCACTGATTGGGGAAGGGTTTCAGTCTGTGGGGATGTTTCAATTTGTGTGGGGATGGTTTTCAGTGTGTGGGGAATTGGTTTCAGAGTGTGGGGAAGGGTTTCAGTGTGGGGGGAAGGGGTTTCAGTGTGTGGGGAAGGGGTTTCAGTGTGTGGGGAAGGGGTTTCAGTTTGTGTGGAAGGGTTTCAGTGTGTGGGGAAGGGGATTCAGTCTGTGGGGAAGGAGTTTCAATCTGTGGGGATGTGTTTCAGTGTTTGGGGATGGGGTTTCAGTGTGTGGGGACGGTGTTTCAGTGTGTGGGGAAGCGGTTTCAGTGTGTGGGGAACGGGTTTCAGTGTGTGGGGAAGGGGTTTCAGTGTTTGTGGAAGGGGTTTCATTGTGCGGGGAAGGGGTATCAGTGTGTGGGCACGTTGTCTCAGTGTGAGTGGGGATGGGTTTCAGTGTGTGGGTAAGGTGTCTCAGTGTGTGGGGAAGGCGTTTCAGTGTGTGTGGGGATGGGTTTCAGTTTGTGCGGAAGGTGTTTCTGTGTGTGTGGAAGGTGTTTCAGTTTGTGGGGAATGGGTTTCAGTGTGTGGGGAAGGTGTTTCAGTTTGTGGGGAAGGTATTTCAGTGTGTGGGGATGTGTTACAGTGTGTGGGGAACGGTTTCAGTGTGTGGGGAAGGGGTATCAGTGTGTGGGGAAGATGTTTCAGTGTGTGGGGAAGGTACTTCAATGTGTGGGGAAGGGATTTCAGTGTGTGGGGAAGGTGTTTCATTGTGTGGGGAAGGTGTTTCAGTGTGTGGGGAAAGGGTTTCAGTGTCTGGGGAAGGTGTTTCAGTGTGTGGGGATGTGTGTCAGTGTGTGGCGATGTGTTTCAGTGTGTGGGGAAGTTTTCAGTGTGTGGGGAAGGTGTTTCACTGATTGGGGAAGGGTTTCAGTGTGTGGGGATGTTTCAGTGTGTGGGGATGGTTTTCCGTGTGTGGGGAATTGGTTTCAGAGTGTGGGGAAGGGTTTCAGTGTGGGGGGAAGGGGTTTCAGTGTGTGGGGAAGGGGTTTCAGTGTGTGGGGAAGGGGTTTCAGTTTGTGTGGAAGGGTTTCAGTGTGTGGGGAAGGGGATTCAGTCTGTGGGGAAGGTGTTTCAATCTGTGGGGATGTGTTTCAGTGTTTGGGGATGGGGTTTCAGTGTGTGGGGACGGTGTTTCAGTGTGTGGGAAAGGGGCTTCAGTGTATGGGGAAGGGGTTTCAGTGTGTGGGGAAGGGTTTCAGTGTGTGGGGAAGGTGTTTCAGTGTGTGGGGATGTGTTTCAGTGTGTGGGGATGGGTTTCAGTGTGTGGGGAAGGGTTTTCAGAGTGTGGGGAAGGGTTTCAGTGTGGGGAGAAGGGCTTTCAGTGTCTGGGGAAGGGGTTTCAGTGTGTGGGGATGTGTTTCAGTGTTCGGGGAAGGGGTTTCAGTGTGTGGGGAACCGGTTTCAGTTTGTGCGGAAGGTGTTTCTGTGTGTGTGGAAGGGGTTTCAGTTTGTGGGGAATGGGTTTCAGTGTGTGGGGAAGGTGTTTCAGTTTGTGGGGAAGGGATTTCAGTGTGTGGGGAAGTTGTTTCAGTGTGTGGGGTATCTGTTTCAGTGTGTGGGGAAAGGGTTTCAGTGTGTGGGGAAGGTGTTTCAGTGTGTGGGAATGTGTTTCAGAGTGTGGGGATGTGTTTCAGTGTGGGGGAAGGGTTTCAGTGTGTGGGGAAGGTGTTTTAGTGTGTGTGGTTGGGTTTCAGTGTGTGTGGAACGGTTTTCAGTTTGTGGGGATGTGTTACAGTGTGTGGGGAACGGTTTCAGTGTGTGGGGAAGGGGTATCAGTGTGTGGGGAAGATTTTTCAGTGTGTGGGGAAGGTATTTCAATGTGTGGGGAAGGGATTTCAGTGTGTGGGGAAGGTGTTTCATTGTGTGGGGATGGTGTTTCAGTGTGTGGGGAAAGGGTTTCAGTGTCTGGGGAAGGTGTTTCAGTGTGTGGGGATGTGTGTCAGTGTGTGGGGATGTGTTTCAGTGTGTGGGGAAGTTTTCAGTGTGTGGGGAAGGTGTTTCACTGATTGGGGAAGGGTTTCAGTCTGTGGGGATGTTTCAATTTGTGTGGGGATGGTTTTCAGTGTGTGGGGAATTGGTTTCAGAGTGTGGGGAAGGGTTTCAGTGTGGGGGGAAGGGGTTTCAGTGTGTGGGGAAGGGGTTTCAGTGTGTGGGGAAGGGGTTTCAGTTTGTGTGGAAGGGTTTCAGTGTGTGGGGAAGGGGATTCAGTCTGTGGGGAAGGAGTTTCAATCTGTGGGGATGTGTTTCAGTGTTTGGGGATGGGGTTTCAGTGTGTGGGGACGGTGTTTCAGTGTGTGGGAAAGGGGCTTCAGTGTATGGGGAAGGGGTTTCAGTGTGTGGGGAAGGGTTTCAGTGTGTGGGGAAGGTGTTTCAGTGTGTGGGGATGGGTTTCAGTGTGTGGGGATGGGTTTCAGTGTGTGGGGAAGGGTTTTCAGATTGTGGGGAAGGGTTTCAGTGTGGTGAGAAGGGCTTTCAGAATGTGGGGAAGGGGTTTCAGTGTGTGGGGATGTGTTTCAGTGTGTGGGGAAGCGGTTTCAGTGTGTGGGGAACGGGTTTCAGTGTGTGGGGAAGGGGTTTCAGTGTTTGTGGAAGGGGTTTCATTGTGCGGGGAAGGGGGATCAGTGTGTGGGCACGTTGTCTCAGTGTGAGTGGGGATGGGTTTCAGTGTGTGGGTAAGGTGTCTCAGTGTGTGGGGAAGGCGTTTCAGTGTGTGTGGGGATGGGTTTCAGTTTGTGCGGAAGGTGTTTCTGTGTGTGTGGAAGGGGTTTCAGTTTGTGGGGAATGGGTTTCAGTGTGTGGGGAAGGTGTTTCAGTTTGTGGGGAAGGTATTTCAGTGTGTGGGGATGTGTTACAGTGTGTGGGGAACGGTTTCAGTGTGTGGGGAAGGGGTATCAGTGTGTGGGGAAGATGTTTCAGTGTGTGGGGAAGGTATTTCAATGTGTGGTGAAGGGATTTCAGTGTGTGGGGAAGGTGTTTCATTGTGTGGGGAAGGTGTTTCAGTGTGTGGGGAAAGGGTTTCAGTGTCTGGGGAAGGTGTTTCAGTGTGTGGGGATGTGTGTCAGTGTGTGGCGATGTGTTTCAGTGTGTGGGGAAGTTTTCAGTGTGTGGGGAAGGTGTTTCACTGATTGGGGAAGGGTTTCAGTGTGTGGGGATGTTTCAGTGTGTGGGGATGGTTTTCCGTGTGTGGGGAATTGGTTTCAGAGTGTGGGGAAGGGTTTCAGTGTGGGGGGAAGGGGTTTCAGTGTGTGGGGAAGGGGTTTCAGTGTGTGGGGAAGGGGTTTCAGTTTGTGTGGAAGGGTTTCAGTGTGTGGGGAAGGGGATTCAGTCTGTGGGGAAGGTGTTTCAATCTGTGGGGATGTGTTTCAGTGTTTGGGGATGGGGTTTCAGTTTGTGGGGACGGTGTTTCAATGTGTGGGAAAGGTGCTTCAGTGTATGGGGAAGGGGTTTCAGTGTGTGGGGAAGGGTTTCAGTGTGTGGGGAAGGTGTTTCATTGTGTGGGGATGTGTTTCAGTGTGTGGGGATGGGTTTCAGTGTGTGGGGAAGGGTTTTCAGAGTGTGGGGAAGGGTTTCAGTGTGGGGAGAAGGGCTTTCAGTGTCTGGGGAAGGGGTTTCAGTGTGTGGGGATGTGTTTCAGTGTTCGGGGAAGGGGTTTCAGTGTGTGGGGAACGGGTTTCAGTTTGTGCGGAAGGTCTTTCTGTGTGTGTGGAAGGGGTTTCAGTTTGTGGGGAATGGGTTTCAGTGTGTGGGGAAGGTGTTTCAGTTTGTGGGGAAGGGATTTCAGTGTGTGGGGAAGTTGTTTCAGTGTGTGGCGTATGTGTTTCAGTGTGTGGGGAAAGGGTTTCAGTGTGTGGGGAAGGTGTTTCAGTGTGTGGGAATGTGTTTCAGTGTGTGGGGATGTGTTTCAGTGATTGGGGAAGGGTTTCAGTGTGTGGGAAAGGGGTTTCAGTGTGTGGGGAGGATTTAAATGTGTGGGGAATGTGTTTCAGTGTGTGCGGAAAGGGTTTCAGTGTGTGGGGATGTGTCTCAGTGTGTGGGGAAGGAGTTCAGTGTGTGGGGATGTGTTGCAGTGTGTGGGCAAGGGTTTCAGTGTGTGGGGAAGGGGTTTCAGTGTGTGGGGAAGCGGTTTCAGTGTGTTGGGATGGATTTTAATGTGTGGGGATGGGTTTCGGTGTATGGGGAAAAAGTTTCAGTGTGTGGAGAAGGGTTTCAGTGCATGGAGAAGGGGTTTCTCTGTGTGGGGAAGGTGTTTCAGTGTGTGGGGAAGGGGTTTCAGTTTGTGGGGAAGGTATTTCAGTGTGTGGGGAAGGTGTTTCAATGTGTGGGGAAGGGATTTCAGTGTGTGGGTAAGGTGTTTCAGTGTGTGGGGAATGTGTTGCAGTGTGTGGGGAAAGGGTTTCAGTGTGTGGGGAAGGTGTTTCAGTGTGTGGGGAAGGTATTTCAGTGTGTGGGGAATGTGTTTCAGTGTGTGGGGAAAGTGTTTCAGTGTGTGGGGAAGGTGTTTCAGTGTGTGGGGAAGGTGTTTCAGTGTGTCGGGCTGTGCTCCACTGTGTGGGGAAGGGTTTCAGTGTGTGGGAAAGGTGTTTCAGTGTGTGGGGATGGGTTTCAGTGTGTGGGGATGGGTTTCAGTGTGTGGGGAAGGGGTTTCAGTGTGTGGGGAAGGTGTTTCAGTGTGTGGGGATGTGCTCCACTGTGTGGGGAAGGGTTTCAGTGTGTGGGGAAGGTGTTTCAGTGTGTGGGGATGGGTTTCAGTGTGTGGGTATGTGTTTCAGTGTGTGGGGAAGGATTGCAGTGTGTGGGGAAGGGGTTGCAGTGTGTGGGGAAGCGGTTTCAGTGTGTGGGGATGGATTTTAATGTGTGGGGATGGGTTTCAGTGTATGGGGAAGGTGTTTGGTTGTTTGGGGAAGGGTGTCAGTGCATGGAAAAAGGTTTTCTCTGATTTGGGAAGGTGTTTCAGTGTGTGGGGAAGGGGTTTCAATGTGTGGGGAAGGGATTTCAGTGTGTGGGTAAGGTGTTTCAGTGTGTGGGGAATGTGTTTCAGTGTGTGGGGAAAGGGTTTCAGTGTGTGGGGAACGTATTTCAGTGTGCGGGGAAGGTGTTTCAGTGTGTGGGGATGGGTTTCAGTGTGTGGGGCAGGTGCCTCAGTGTGTGGGGAAGGTGTTTCAGTGTGTGTGGGGATGGGTTTCAGTTTGTGCGGAAGGTGTTTCAGTGTGTGCAGAAGGGGTTTCAGTTTGTGGGGAATGGGTTTCAGTGTGTGGGGAAGGTGTTTCAGTTTGTGGGGAAGGTATTTCAGTCTGTGGGGAAGGTTTTTCAATGTGTGGGGATGGGATTTCAGTGTGTGGGGAAGGTGTTTCAGTGTGTGGGGAATGTGTTTCAGTGTGTGGGGAAAGGTTTTCAGTGTGTGGGGATGGTGTTTCAGTGTGTGGGAATGTGTTTCTGTGTGTGGGGATGTGTTTCAGTGTGGGGGAAGGGTTTCAGTGTGTGGGGAAGGTGTTTCAGTGTGTGGGGTTGGGTTTCAGTGTGTGGGGAACGGTTTTCAGTTTGTGGGGATGTGTTACAGTGTGTGGGGAACGGTTTCAGTGTCTGGGGAAGGGGTATCAGTGTGTGGGGAAGGTATTTCAATGTGTGGGGAAGGGATTTCAGTGTGTGGGGAAGGTGTTTCATTGTGTGGGGAAGGTGTTTCAGTGTGTGGGGAAAGGGTTTCAGTGTCTGGGGATGGTGTTTCAGTGTGTGGGGATGTGTGTCAGTGTGTGGGGATGTGTTTCAGTGTGTGGGGAAGTTTTCAGTGTGTGGGGAAGGTGTTTCACTGATTGGGGAAGGGTTTCAGTGTGTGGTTAAGGGGTTTCAGTCTGTGGGGAAGGGGTTTCAGTGTTTGGGGAAGAGGTTTCAGTGTGTGGGGAAGGGGTTTCAATGTGTGGGGAAGTGGTTTCAGTGTGTTTTGAAGAGGTTTCAGAGTGAGGGGAAGAGGTTGCAGAGTGTGGGGAATGGGTTTCTGTCTGTGGGGAAGTGGTTTCAGTGTGTGGGGAAAAGGTTTCAGTGTCTGGATAAGGGGTTTCATTGTGTGGGGAAGAGGTTTCAGTGTGTGGGGATGCGTTTCATTGTGTGCGGAATGGTTTCAGTGTGAGGGGATTGGTTTCAGTGTTTGGGGATGGGTTTCAGTGTGTGCGGAATGGATTTCAGTGCATGTGGAAGAGGTTTGTGTGTGTGTGGAAGGAGTTTCAGCGTGTGGGTAAGGGGTTTCAGTGTGTGGGGAAGGGGTTTCAGTGTGCGGGGAAGGGGTAACAGTGTGGGTGGAAGGGGTTTCAGTGCGTGGGGAAGGGATGTCAGTTTGTGTGGAAGAGGTTTCAGTGTATGTGGAAGGGGTTTCAGTGTGTATGGAAGAGGTTTCCGTGCGTGGCGAAGTAGTTTCAGTGTGTGGGGAAGAGGTTTCAGTCTTTGGGGAACAGGTTTCAGTTTCTAGTGAAGAGGTTTCAGTATGTGTGGAAGAGGTTTCAGTGCGTGGGGATGGGGTTTCAGTGATTGGGGAAGATGTTTCAGTGTGTGGGGATGGGTTTCAGTCTGAGTGGAAGAGATTTCAGTGTGTGGGGAAGAGGTTTCAGCGTGTGGTGAAGGGTTTCATTGTGCGGGGAAGGGGTTTCAGTGTGCGGGGAAGGGATTTCAGTGTGTGTGGAAGCGATCTCAGTGAGTGGGGAAGGGGTTTCTGTGTGCGGGGAAGGGGTTACAGTGTGTGGGCAAGGGTTTCAGTGTGTGGGGATGGGTTTCAGTGTGTGGGGAAGGGGTTTCAGTGTGTGGGGAAGGTGTTTCAGTGTGTGGGGATGTGCTCCACTGTGTGGGGAAGGGTTTCAGTGTGTGGGGAAGGTGTTCCAGTGTGTGGGGATGGGTTTCAGTGTGTGGGTATGTGTTTCAGTGTGTGGGGAAGGGTTTCAGTGTGTGGGGAAGGGGTTGCAGTGTGTGGGGAAGCGGTTTCAGTGTGTGGGGATGGATTTTAATGTGTGGGGATGGGTTTCAGTGTATGGGGAAGGTGTTTGGTTGTTTGGGGAAGGGTTTCAGTGCATGGAAAAAGGGTTTCTCTGATTCGGGAAGGTGTTTCAGTGTGTGGGGAAGGGGTTTCAATGTGTGGGGAAGGGATTTCAGTGTGTGGGTAAGGTGTTTCCGTGTGTGGGGAATGTGTTTCAGTGTGTGGGGAAAGGGTTTCAGTGTGTGGGGAACGTACTTCAGTGTGCGGGGAAGGTGTTTCAGTGTGTGGGGATGGGTTTCAGTGTGTGGGGCAGGTGCCTCAGTGTGTGGGGAAGGTGTTTCAGTGTGTGTGGGGATGGGTTTCAGTTTGTGCGGAAGGTGTTTCAGTGTGTGCAGAAGGGGTTTCAGTTTGTGGGGAATGGGTTTCAGTGTGTGGGGAAGGTGTTTCAGTTTGTGGGGAAGGTATTTCAGTCTGTGGGGAAGGTTTTTCAATGTGTGGGGATGGGATTTCAGTGTGTGGGGATGGTGTTTCAGTGTGTGGGGAATGTGTTTCAGTGTGTGGGGAAAGGTTTTCAGTGTGTGGGGATGGTGTTTCAGTGTGTGGGAATGTGTTTCAGTGTGTGGGGATGTGTTTCAGTGTGGGGGAAGGGTTTCAGTGTGAGGGGAAGGTGTTTCAGTGTGTGGGGTTGGGTTTCAGTGTGTGGGGAACGGTTTTCAGTTTGTGGGGATGTGTTACAGTGTGTGGGGAACGGTTTCAGTGTCTGGGGAAGGGGTATCAGTGTGTGGGGAAGATGTTTCAGTGTGTGGGGAAGGTATTTCAATGTGTGGGGAAGGGATTTCAGTGTGTGGGGAAGGTGTTTCATTGTGTGGGGAAGGTGTTTCAGTGTGTGGGGAAAGGGTTTCAGTGTCTGGGGAAGGTGTTGCAGTGTGTGGGGATGTGTGTCAGTGTGTGGGGATGTGTTTCAGTGTGTGGGGAAGTTTTCAGTGTGTGGGGAAGGTGTTTCACTGATTGGGGAAGGGTTTCAGTGTGTGGCTAAGGGGTTTCAGTCTGTGGGGAAGGGGTTTCAGTGTTTGGGGAAGAGGTTTCAGTGTGTGGGGAAGGGGTTTCAATGTGTGGGGAAGTGGTTTCAGTGTGTTTTGAAGAGGTTTCAGAGTGTGGGGAAGAGGTTGCAGAGTGTGGGGAATGGGTTTCAGTCTGTGGGGAAGTGGTTTCAGTGTGTGGGGAAAAGGTTTCAGTGTCTGGATAAGGGGTTTCATTATGTGGGGAAGAGGTTTCAGTGTGTGGGGATGCGTTTCATTGTGTGCGGAATGATTTCAGTGTGAGGGGATTGGTTTCAGTGTTTGGGGATGTGTTTCAGTGTGTGCGGAATGGATTTCAGTGCATGTGGAAGAGGTTTGTGTGTGTGTGGAAGGAGTTTCAGCGTGTGGGTAAGGGGTTTCAGTGTGTGGGGAAGGGGTTTCAGTGTGCGGGGAAGGGGTAACAGTGTGGGTGGAAGGGGTTTCAGTGCGTGGGGAAGGGGTGTCAGTTTGTGTGGAAGAGGTTTCAGTGTATGTGGAAGAGGTTTCAGTGTGTATGGAAGAGGTTTCCGTGCGTGCCGAAGTAGTTTCAGTGTGTGGGGAAGAGGTTTCAGTCTTTGGGGAACAGGTTTCAGTTTCTGGCGAAGAGGTTTCAGTATGTGTGGAAGAGGTTTCAGTGCGTGGGGATGGGGTTTCAGTGATTGGGGAAGAGGTTTCAGTGTGTGGGGATGGGTTTCAGTCTGAGTGGAAGAGATTTCAGTGTGTGGGGAAGAGGTTTCAGCGTGTGGTGAAGGGTTTCATTGTGCGGGGAAGGGGTTTCAGTGTGCGGGGAAGGGATTTCAGTGTGTGTGGAAGCGATCTCAGTGAGTGGGGAAGGGGTTTCTGTGTGCGGGGAAGGGGTTACAGTGTGTGGGCAAGGGTTTCAGTGTGTGGGGATGGGTTTCAGTGTGTGGGGAAGGGGTTTCAGGGTGTGTGGAAGGGGATGCAGTGTGTGGGGAAGGGGTTACAGTGTGTGTAGAAGGTGTTAAAGTGCGTGGGGAAGGTGTCTTATTGTGTGTTGAAGAGGTTTCAGTGTGTGTGGAAGAGGGTTCAGTGCGTGGGGAAGGAGTTTCAGTGTGTGGGGAAGAGGTTTTAGTGTGTGGGGAAGTGGTTTCAGTATGTGGGGAAGAGATTTCTGTGTGCGGGGATGGGTTTCAGTGTGTGGGGAAGGAGTTTCAGTGTGTGGGGAACAGGTTTCAGTTTCTGGCGAAGAGGTTTCAGTATGTGTGGAAGAGGTTGCAGTGCGTGGGCAAGGGGTTTCAGTGTGTGGGGAAGAGGTTTCAGTGTGTGTGGAAGGGTTTCAGTCTGTGGGGAAGAGCTTTCAGTGTGCGGGGAAGAGGTTTCAGTGTCTGGGGATGGGTTTCAGTGTGTGGGGAAGAGGTTTCAGTGTGTGGGGATGTGTTTCGGAGTGTGGGGATGGGTTTCAATGATTGCGGAAGGGGTTTCAGTGTGTGGGGAAGAGGTTTCAGATTGTGGGGAAGAGGTTTCAGTGTGTGGGGATGGGTTTCAGTGTGTGGGGAAGGGGTTTCAGTGTGTGGGGAAGCGGTTTCAGTGTGTGGGGAAGAGATTTCTGTGTGCGGGGATGGGTTTCAGTGTGTGGTTAAGGGTTTTCAGTCTGTGGGGAAGGGGTTTCAGTGTGTGGGGAAGAGGTTTCAGTGTGTGGGGAAGGGGTTTCAATGTGTGGGGAAGTGGTTTCAGTGTGTGGTGAAGAGGTTTCAGTGTGTGGGGAAGAGGTTGCAGAGTGTGGGGAAGGGGTTTCAGTCTGCGGGGAAGTGGTTTCAGTGTGTGGGGAAAAGGTTTCAGTGTGTAGGGATGCGTTTCAGTGTGTGGGGAAGAGGTTTCAGTGTGTGGGGATGTTTTTCAGTGTTTGGGGAATGGTTACAGTTTGTGCGGAATGGGTTTCAGTGCATGTGGAAGAGGTTTCAGTGTGTGTGGAAGGAGTTTCAGCGTGTGGGTAAGGGGTTTCAGCGTGTGGGGAAGGGTTTCAGTGTGCGGGGAAGGGGTTTCAGTGTGCGGGGAAGGGGTTTCCGTGTGTGTGAGGGGATTCAGTGTGTGGGGAAGGGGTTTCAGTGTGCGGGGAAGGGGTAACAGTGTGTGTGGAAGGGGTTTCAGTGCGTGGGGAAGGGGTTTCATTTTGCGTGGAAGAGGTTTCAGTGTGTGTGGAAGGGGTTTCAGTGTGTGGGGATGGGTTTCAATGTGTGTTGAAGAGGTTTCAGTGCGTGGGGATGGGGTTTCAGTGTGTGGGGAAGGGGTTTCAGTGTGTGGGGATGGGTTTCAGTCTGAGTGGAAGAGCTTTCAGTGTGTGGGGAAGAGGTTTCAGCGTGTGGGGAAGGGTTTCAGTGTGCGGGGAAGGGGTTTCAGTGTGCGTGGAAGGGATTTCAGTCTGTGTGGAAGCGTTTTCAGTGAGTGGGGAAGTGGTTTCAGTGTGCGGGGAAGGGGTTACAATGTGTGGGGAAGGGTTTCAGTGTGTGGGGATGGGTTTCAGTGTGTGGGGAAGGGGTTTCAGGGTGTGTGGAAGGGGATTCAGTGTGTGCGGAAGGCGTTTCAGTGTGCGGGGAAGGGGTTACAGTGTGTGTGGAAGGGGTTTCAGTGCGTGGGGAAGGTGTTTTATTGTGTGTGGAAGAGGTTTCAGTGTGTGTGGAAGAGGTTTCAGTGTGTGGGGATGGGTTTCAGTGCGTGTGGAAGAAGTTTAAGCGTGTGGGGAAGAGGTTTCAGTGTGTGTGGAAAAGGTTTCAGTGTGTGTGGAAGAGGGTTCAGTGCGTGGGGAAGTGGTTTCAGTATGTGGGGCAGAGGATTCAGTGTGTGTGGAAGGGTTTCAGTCTGTGGGGAAGAGCTTTCAGTGTGTGAGGAAGAGGTTTCAGTGAGTGGGGATGGGTTTCAGTGTGTGGGGATGGGTTTCAGTGTGTGGGGAAGGGGTTTCAGTGTGCGGGGAAGAGGTTTCAGTGTGTGGGGATGGGATTCAGTGTGTGGGGACGGGGCTTCAGTCTGTGGGGAAGTGGTTTCAGTGTGTGGGGATGCGTTGCATTGTGTGGGGAATGGTTTCAGTGCGAGGGGATGGGTTTCAGTGTTAGGGGATGGGTTTCAGTGTGTGCGGTATGGGTTTCAGTGCATTTGGAAGATGTTTCAGTGTGTGTGGAAGGAGTTTCAGCGTGTGGGTAAGGGGTTTCAGCGTGAGGGGAAGGGTTTCAGTGTGCGGGGAAGGGGTTTCAGTGTGCGGGGATGGGGTTTCCGTGTGTGTGAGGGTATTCAGTGTGTGTGGAAGGGGTTTCAGTGCGTGGGGAAGGGGTTTCAGTTTGTGTGGAAAAGGTTTCAGTGTGTGTGGAAGGGGTTTCATTGTGCGGGGATGGGTTTCAGTGCGTGTGGAAGAAGTTTCAGCGTTGGGGAAGACGTTTCAGTGTGTGGGGAAGGGGTTTCAGTGTGTATGGAAGAGGTTTCAGCGTGTGGGGAAGTGTTTCAGTGTGCGGGGAAGGGGTTTCAGTGTGCGGGGAAGGGATTTCTGAGTGTGTGGAAGCGGTTTCAGTGTGTGGGTAAGGGGTTTCAGTGTGCGGGGAAGGGGTGACAGTGTGCGGAGAAGGGTTTCAGTGTGTGGGGATGGGTTTCAGTGTGTGTGGAATGGGTGTCAGGGTGTGTGGAAGTGGATTAAGTGTGTGGGGAAGGGGTTTCAGTATGCGGGGAAGGGGTTACAGTGTGTGTGGAAGGGGTTTCAGTGCGTGGGGAAGGTGTTTTATTGTGTGTGGAAGAGGTTTCAGTGTGTGTGGAAGAGGTTTCAGTGTGTGGGGATGGGTTTCAGTGCGTGTGGAAGAAGTTTAAGCGTGTGGGGAAGAGGTTTCAGTGTGTGTGGAAAAGGTTTCAGTGTGTGTGGAAGAGGGTTCAGTGCGTGGGGAAGTGGTTTCAGTATGTGGGGCAGAGGATTCAGTGTGTGTGGAAGGGTTTCAGTCTGTGGGGAAGAGCTTTCAGTGTGTGAGGAAGAGGTTTCAGTGAGTGGGGATGGGTTTCAGTGTGTGGGGATGGGTTTCAGTGTGTGGGGAAGGGGTTTCAGTGTGCGGGGAAGAGGTTTCAGTGTGTGGGGATGGGATTCAGTGTGTGGGGACGGGGTTTCAGTCTGTGGGGAAGTGGTTTCAGTGTGTGGGGATGCGTTGCATTGTGTGGGGAATGGTTTCAGTGCGACGGGATGGGTTTCAGTGTTAGGGGATGGGTTTCAGTGTGTGCGGTATGGGTTTCAGTGCATTTGGAAGATGTTTCAGTGTGTGTGGAAGGAGTTTCAGCGTGTGGGTAAGGGGTTTCAGCGTGAGGGGAAGGGTTTCAGTGTGCGGGGAAGGGGTTTCAGTGCGCGGGGATGGGGTTTCCGTGTGTGTGAGGGTATTCAGTGTGTGTGGAAGGGGTTTCAGTGCGTGGGGAAGGGGTTTCAGTTTGTGTGGAAAAGGTTTCAGTGTGTGTGGAAGGGGTTTCAGTGTGCGGGGATGGGTTTCAGTGCGTGTGGAAGAAGTTTCAGCGTTGGGGAAGAGGTTTCAGTGTGTGGGGAAGAGGTTTCAGTGTGTGTGGAAGAGGTTTCAGCGTGTGGGGAAGGGTTTCAGTGTGCGGGGAAGGGGTTTCAGTGTGCGGGGAAGGGATTTCAGAGTGTGTGGAAGCGGTTTCAGTGTATGGGTAAGGGGTTTCAGTGTGCGGGGAAGGGGTGACAGTGTGCGGAGAAGGGTTTCAGTGTGTGTGGATGGGTTTCAGTGTGTGGGGAATGGGTGTCAGGGTGTGTGGAAGGGGATTAAGTGTGTGGGGAAGGGGTTTCAGTATGCGGGGAAGGGGTTACAGTGTGTGTGGAAGGGGTTTCAGTGCGTGGGGAAGGTGTTTTATTGTGTGGGGAAGAGGTTTCAGTGTGTGTGGAAGAGGGTTCAGTGCGTGGGGAAGGAGTTTCAGTGTGTAGGGAAGAGGTTTCAGTGTGTGGGGAAGAGGTTTCAGTATGTGTGGAAGCGGTTGCAGTGCGTTAGGAAGGGGTTTCAGTGTGTGGGGAAGAGCTTTCAGTGTGTGGGGAAGAGGTTTACGTGTGTGGGGATGTGTTTCAGTGAGTGGGGAAGAGATCTCTGTGTGCGGGGATGGGTTTTAGTGTGTGGTTAAGGGGTTTCAGTATGTGGGGAAGGGGTTTCAGTGTGTGGGGAAGAGGTTTAAATGTGTGGGGAAGGGGTTTCAATGTGTGGGGAAGTGGTTTCAGTGTGTGGTGAAGAGGTTTCAGTGTGTGGGGAAGAGGTTGCAGACTGTGGGGAAGGGGCTTCAGTCTGTGGCGAAGTGGTTTCAGTGTGTGGGGAAAAGGTTTCAGTGAGTGGATAAGGGGTTTCAGTGAGTGGGGAAGAGGTTTCAGTGTGTGGGGATGCGTTGCATTGTGTGGGGAATGGTTTCAGTGTGAGGGGATGGGTTTCAGTGTTGGGGGATGGGTTTCAGTGTGTGCGGAATGGGTTTCAGTGCATTTGGAAGATGTTTCAGTGTGTGTGGAAGGAGTTTCAGCGTGTGGGTAAGGGGTTTCAGCGTGAGGGGAAGGGTTTCAGTGTGCGGGGAAGTGGTTTCAGTGTGCGGGGAAGGGGTTTCCGTGCGTGTGAGGGTATTCAGTGTGTGGGAAAGGGGTTTTAGTGTGCGGGAAAGAGGGAACAGTGTGTGTGGAAGGGGTTTCAGTGCGTGGGGAAGGTGTTTCAGTTTGTGTGGAAGAGGTTTCAGTGTGTGTGGAAGGGTTTTCAGTGTGTGGGGATGGGTTTCAGTGCGTGTGGAAGAAGTTTCAGCGTGTGGGGAAGAGGTTTCAGTGTGTGGGGAAGAGGTTTCAGTGCGTGGGGATGGGGTTTCAGTGAGTGGGGAAGGGGTTTCAGTGTGTGGGGATGGGTTTCAGTCTGAGTGGAAGAGCTTTCAGTGTGTGGGGAAGAGGTTTCAGCGTGTGGGGGAGGGTTTCACTGTGCGGGGAAGGGATTTCAGAGTGTGTGGAAGCGGTTTCAGTGTGTGAGTAAGGGGTTTCAGTGTGCGGGGAAGGAGTTACAGTGTGCGGGGAAGGGTTTCAGTGTGTGGGGATGGGTTTCAGTGTGTGGGGAAGGGGTGTCAGGATCTGTGGAAGGGGATTAAGTGTGTGGGGAAGGGGTTTCAGTATGCGGGGAAGGGGTGACAGTGCGTGTGGAAGGGGTTTCAGTGCGTGGGGAAGGTGTTTTATTGTGTGGGGAGTTGGTTTCAGTGTGTGTGGAAGAGGGTTCAGTGTGTGTGGAAGAGGGTTCAGTGCGTGGGGAAGGAGTTTCAGTGTGTGGGGAAGAGGTTTCAGTGTGTGGGGAAGAGGTTTCAGTATGTGTGGAAGAGGTTGCAGTGCGTGGGGAAGGGGTTTCATGTGTGTGGAAGAGGTTTCAGTGTGTGTGGAAGGGTTTCAGTCTGTGGGGAAGAGATTTCAGTGTGTGGGGAAGAGGTTTCAGTGTGTGGGGATGGGTTTCAGTGAGTGGGGATGGGTTTCAGTGTGTGGTGAAGGGGTTTCAGTGTGTGGGGAAGAGGTTTCAGTGTGTGGTTATGGGTTTCAGTGTGTGGGGACGGGGTTTCAGTCTGTGGGGAAGGGGTATCAGTGTGTGTGGAAGAGATTTCAGTGTGTGGGAATGGGTTTCAGTGTGTGGTTAAGGGGTTTCAGTCTGTGGGCAAGGGGTTTCAGTGTGTGGGGAAGAGGTTTCAGAGTGTGTTGAAGGGGATTCAGTGTGTGGGGAAGAGGTTTCAGTGTGCGGGGAAGTGGTTTGCGTGTGCGGGGAGGTGGTTTCAGTTTGTGGCGAAGAGGTTTCAGTGTGTGGGAAGAGGTTTCAGTGTGTGGGGAAGGATTTCAGTGTGCGGGGATGGGTTTCAGTGTGTGTGGAAGGGGTTTCAGTGTGTTGATAAGGGGTTTCAGTGTGTGGGGAAGAGGTTTCAGTATGTGGGGATGGGTTTCATTGTGTGCGGAATGGTTTCAGTGTGAGGGGATGGGTTTCAGTTTGTGGGGATGTGTTTCAGTGTGTGCGGAATGGGTTTCAGCGCATGTGGAAGAGGTTTCTGTGTGTGTGGAAGGAGTTTCAGCGAGTAGGTAAGGGGTTTCAGCGTGTGGGGAAGGGTTTCAGTGTGCGGGGAAGGGGTTTCAGTGTGCGGGGAAGGGGTTTCCGTGTGTGTGGAAGGGGATTCAGTGTGTGGGGAAGGGGTTTCATTGTGCGGGGAAGGGGTGACAGTTTGTGTGGAACGGGTTTCAGTGCGTGAGGAAGGGGTTTTATTGTGTGTGGAAGAGGTTTCAGTGTGTGTGGAAGAGGTTTCAGTGTGTGGGGATGGGTTTCAGTGCGTGTGGAATAAGTTTAAGCGTGTGGGGAAGAGTTTTCAGTGTGTGGGGAGGAGTTTTCAGTGTGTGTAGAAGAGGTTTCGGTGCGTGGGGAAGGAGTTTCAGTGTGTGGGGAAGAGGTTTCAGTGTGTGGGGAAGAGGTTTCAGTATGTGTGGAAGAGGTTTCAGTGCGTGGGGAAGGGGTTTCAGTGTGTGTGGAACAGGTTTCAGTGTGCGGGGAAGGGTTTCAGTCAGTGGGGAAGAGCTTTCAGCGTGTGGGGAAGAGGTTCCAGTGTGTGGGGATGCGTTTCAGAGTGTGGGGAAGGGTTTCAGTGATTGCGGAAGGGGTTCCAGTGTGTGGGGAAGAGGTTGCAATGAGTGGGGAAGAGGTTTCAGTGTTTGGGGATGTGTTTCAGTGTGTGGGGAAGGGGTTTCAGTGTGTGGGGAAGGGGTTTCAGTGTGTGGGGAAGAGGTTTCTGTGTGTGGGGATGGGTTTCAGTGTGTGGTTAAGGGGTTTCAGTCTGTGGGGAAGGGGTTTCAGTGTGTGGGGAAGAGGTTTCAGTGTGTGGGGAAGGGGTTTCAGTGTGTGGGGAAGTGGTTTCACTGTGTGGTGAAGAGGTTTCAGTGTGTGGGGAAGAGGTTGCAGAGTGTGGGGAAGGGGTTTCAGTCTGTGGGGAAGTGGTTTCAGTGTGTGGGGAAATGGTTTCAGTGTGTGGATAAGGGGTTTCAGTGAGTGGGTAAGAGGTTTCAGTGTGTGGGGATGCGTTTCATTGTGTGGAGAATGGTTTCAGTGTGAGGGGATGGGTTTCCGTGTTTGGGGATGTGTTTCAGTGTGTGCGCAAGGGGTTTCAGTGCATGTGGAAGAGGTTTCAGTGTGTGTGGAAGGAGTTTCAGCGTGTGGGTAATGGGTTTCAGCGTGTGGGGAATGGTTTCAGTGTGCGGTGAAGGGGTTTCAGTGTGCGGGGAAGGGGTTTCCGTGTGTGTGAGTGGATTACGTGTGTGGGGAAGGGGTTTCAGTGTGCGGGGAAGGGGTAACAGTGTGTGTGGAAGGGGTTTCAGTGCGTGGGTAAGGGGTTTCAGTTTGTGTGGAAGAGGTTTCAGTGTGTGTGGAAGGTGTTTCAGTGTGTGGGGATGGGTTTCAGTGCTTGTGGAAGTAGTTTCAGCGTGTGGGGAAGAGGTTTCAGCGTGTGGGGAAGAGGTTTCAGTGTGCGGGGAAGGGGTTACAGTGTGCGGGGAAGGGTTTCAGTGTGTGGGGATGGGTTTCAGTGTGTGGGGAAGGGGTGTCAGTGTGTGTAGAAGAGGACTAAGTGTGTGGGGAAGGGGTTTCAGTAGGCGGGGAAGGGGTTATAGTGCCTGTGGAAGGGGTTTCAGTGCGTGGGGAAGGTGTTTTATTGTGTGGGGAAGTTGTTTCAGTGTGTGTGGAAGAGGTTTCAGTGTGTGTGGAAGAGGGTTCAGTGCGTGGGGAAGGAGTTTCAGTGTGTGGGGAAGAGGTTTCAGTGTGTGGGGAAGAGGTTTCGGTATGTGTGGAAGAGGTTGCAGTGCGTGGGGAAGGGGTTTCAGTGTTTGGGGAAGAGGTTTCAGTGTGTGTGGAAGCGTTTCAGTCTGTGGGGAAGAGCTTTCAGTGTGTGGGGAAGAGGTTTCAGTGTGTGGGGATGGGTTTCAGTGAGTGGGGATGGGTTTCAGTGTGTGGGGAAGGGGTTTCAGTGTGTGGGGAAGAGGTTTCAGTGTGTGGTTATGGATTTCAGTGTGTGGGGACGGGGTTTCAGTCTGTGGGGAAGGGGTTTCAGTGTGTGTGGAAGAGATTTCAGTGTGTGGGAATGGGTCTCAGTGTGTGGTTAAGGGGTTTCAGTCTGTGGGCAAGGGGTTTCAGTGTGTGGGGAAGAGGTTTTAGTGTGTGCGGAAGGGGTTTCAGTTTGTGGGGAAGTGGTTTCAGTGTGTGGGGAATAGGTTTCAGTGTGTGGGGAATGGGTTTCGGTGCATATGGAAGAGGTTTCAGTGTGTGTGGAAGGGGTTTAAGTGTGTAGTGAAGGGGATTCAGTGTGTGGGGAAGTGGTTTCAGTGTGCGGGGAAGGGGCTTCCGTGTGCGGGGAAGAGGTTTCAGTGTGTGGGGAAGAGGTTTCAGTGTGTGGGGAAGGTTTTCAGTCTGTGGCGAAGAGGTTTCAGTGTGTGGGAAGAGGTTTCAGTGTGTGGGGAAGGATTTCAGTGTGTGGGGATGGGTTTCAGTGTGTGGGGATTGGTTTCAGTGTGTGAGGAATGGGTTTCAGTGCATGTGGAAGAGGTTTCAGTGTGTGTGGAAGGGGTTTCAGTGTGTGGATAAGGGGCTTCAGTGTGTGGGGAAGAGGTTTCAGTATGTGGGGATGGGTTTCATTGTGTGCGGAATGGTTTCAGTGTGAGGGGATGGGTTTCAGTTTGTGGGGATGTGTTTCAGTGTGTGCGGAATGGGTTTCAGTGCATGTGGGAGAGGTTTCAGTGTTTGTGGAAGGGGTTTCAGCGAGTGGGTGAGGGGTTTCAGCGTGTGGGGAAGGGTTTCAGTGTGCAGGGAAGGGGTTTCAGTGTGCGGGGAAGGGGTTTCCGTGTGTGTGGAAGGGGATTCAGTGTGTGGTGAAGGGGTTTCATTGTGCGGGGAAGGGGTTTCAGTGCGTGGGGAAGGGGTTTTATTGTGTGTGGAAGAGGTTTCAGTGTGTGTGGAAGAGGTTTCAGTGTGTGGGGATGGGTTTCAGTGCGTGTGGAATAAGTTTAAGCGTGTGGGGAAGAGTTTTCAGTGTGTGGGGAGGAGGTTTCAGTGTGTGTAGAAGAGGTTTTGGTGCGTGGGGAAGGAGTTTCAGTGTGTGGGGAAGAGGTTTCAGTGTGTGGGGAAGAGGTTTCAGTATGTGTGGAAGAGGTTTCAGTGCGTGGGGAAGGGGTTTCAGTGTGTGTGGAACAGGTTTCAGTGTGCGGGGAAGGGTTTCAGTCTGTGGGGAAGAGCTTTCAGTGTGTGGGGAAGAGGTTCCAGAGTGTGGGGAAGGGTTTCAGTGATTGCGGAAGGCGTTCCAGTGTGTGGGGAAGAGGTTTCAGTGTGTAGGGAAGAGGTTTCAGTGTTTGGGGATGTGTTTCAGTTTGTGGGGAAGGGGTTTCAGTGTGTGGGGAAGGGGTTTCAGTGTTTGGGGAAGAGGTTTCTGTGTGTGGGGATGGGTTTCAGTGTGTGGTTAAGGGGTTTCAGTCTGTGGGGAAGGGGTTTCAGTGTGTGGGGAAGAGGTTTCAGTGTGTGGGGAAGGGGTTTCAGTGTGTGGGGAAGTGGTTTCACTGTATGGTGAAGAGGTTTCAGTGTGTGGGGAAGAGGTTGCAGAGTGTGGGCAAGGGGTTTCAGTCTGTGGGGAATTGGTTTCACTGTGTGGGGAAATGGTTTCAGTGTGTGCATAAGGGGTTTCAGTTTGTGGGGAAGAGGTTTCAGTGTGTGGGGATGCGTTTCATATTGTGTGGAATGGTTTCAGTGTGAGGGGAAGGAGTTTCAGCGTGTGGGTAATGGGTTTCAGCGTGTGGGGAAGGGTTTCAGTGTGCGGGGAAGGGGTTTCAGTGTGCGGGGAAGGGGTTTCCGTGTGTGTGAGGTGATTACGTGTGTGGGGAAGGGGTTTCAGTGTGCGGGGAAGGGGTAACAGTGTGTGTGGAAGGGGTTTCAGTGCGTGGGGAAGGGGTTTCAGTTTGTGTGGAAGAGGTTTCAGTGTGTGTGGAAGGTGTTTTAGTGTGTGGGGATGGGTTTCAGTGCTTGTGGAAGTAGTTTCAGCGTGTGGGGAAGAGGTTTCAGCGTGTGGGGAAGAGGTTTCAGTTTGTGTGGAAGAGGTTTCAGTGTGTGGGGAACAGGCTTCAGTTTTTGGGGAAGAGGTTTCAGTATGTGTGGAAGAGGTTTCAGTGCGTGGGGATGGGGTTTCAGTGTGTGGGGAAGGGGTTTCAGTGTGTGGGGATGGGTTTCAGTCTGAGTGGAAGAGCTTTCAGAGTGAGGGGAAGAGGTTTCAGCGTGTGGGGAAGGGTTTCAGTGCGCGGGGAAGGGGTTTCAGTGTGCGGGGAAGGGATTTCAGTGTGTGTGGAAGCGGTTTCAGTGTGTGGGGAAGGGGTTTCAGTGTGCAGGGAAGGGGTTACAGTGTGTGGGGAAGGGTTTCAGTGTGTAGGGATGGGTTTCAGTGTGTGGGGAAGGGGTTTCAGGGTGTGGGGTTGGGTTTCAGTGTGTGGGGAAGGGGTTTCTGTCTGTGGGGATGTGGTTTCAGTGTGTGGGGAAGTGGTTTCAGTGTGTGGGGAAGGGGTCTCAGTGTGTGGTGAAGGGGATTCAGTGTGTGGGGAAGAGTTTTCAGTGTGCGGGGAAGGGGTTTCAGTGTGTGGGGAAGAGGTTTCAGTGTGTGGGGAAGAGGTTTCAGTGTGCGGGGAAGAGGTTTCAGTGTGTCTGGAAGATGTTTCAGTGCTTGGGGAAGGGGTTTCAGTGTGTGGGGAAGATGTTTCAGTGTGTGGGGAAGGGTTTCAGTCTGTGGCGAAGAGGTTTCAGTGTGTGGGAAGTGGTTTCAGTGTGTGCGGAAGGGGTTTCAGTGCATGTGGAAGAGGTTTCAGTGTGTGGGGAAGGGGTTTCAGTATGTGGGCATGAGATTTCAGAGTGTGGGGATGGGTTTCAATGTCTGGGGAAGGGTTTACAGTCTGTGCGGAAGAGGTTTCAGTGTGTGGGGAAGAAGTTTCAGTCTGGGGGGAAGGGGTTTCAGTATGTGGATAAGGGGTTTCAGTGTGTGGGGAAGAGGTTTCAGTATGTGGGGATGGTTTTCATTGTGTGGGGAATGGTTTCAGTGTGAGGGGAAGGGTTTCAATTTGTGGGGATGTGTTTCATTGTGTGCGGAATGGGTTTCAGTGCATGTGGAAGAGGTTTCAGTGTGTGTGGAAGGAGTTTCAGCGAGTGGGTACGGGGCTTCAGCTTGTGGGGAAGGGTTTCAGAGTGTGGGGATGGGTTTCAGTGATTGCAGAAGGGCTTTCAGTGTGTGTGGAAGAGGTTTCAGATGTGTGGCGATGGGTTTCAGTGTGTGGGGAAGGGGTTTCAGTGTGTGGGGAAGGGGTTTCAGTGTGTGGGGAAGAGATTTCTGTGTGCTGGGATGGGTTTCAGTGTGTTGTTAAGGGGTTTCAGTCTGTGGGGAAGGGGTTTCAATGTGTGGGGAAGAGGTTCCAGTGTGTGGGGAAGGGTTTTCAGTGTGTGTGTAAGTGGTTTCAGTGTGGGGATGTGTTTTAGTGTGTGTGGAAGATGTTTCAGTGTGTGGGGAAGAGGTTTCAGTGTGTGGAGAAGGGTTTCAGTGTGTGGGGATGTGTTTCAGTGTGTGGGGATGGGTTTCAGTGTGTGCGGAAGGGGTTTCAGTGCATGTGGAAGAGGTTTCAGTGTGTGGGGAACGGGTTTCAGTGTGTGGGCATGAGATTTCAGAGTGTGGGGATGGGTTTCAATGTCTGGGGAAGGGTTTACAGTCTGTGCGGAAGAGGTTTCAGTGTGTGGGGAAGAAGTTTCAGTCTGTGGGCAAGGGGTTTCAGTATGTGGATAAGGGGTTTCAGTGTGTGGGGAAGAGGTTTCAGTATGTGGGGATGGTTTTCATTGTGTGGGGAATGGTTTCAGTGTGAGGGGATGGGTTTCAGTTTGTGGGGATGTGTTTCATTGTGTGCGGAATGGGTTTCAGTGCATGTGGAAGAGGTTTCAGTGTGTGTGGAAGGAGTTTCAGCGAGTGGGTACGGGGTTTCAGCTTGTGGGGAAGGGTTTCAGAGTGTGGGGATGGGTTTCAGTGATTGCAGAAGGGCTTTCAGTGTGTGGGGAAGAGGTTTCAGATGTGTGGGGAAGAGGTTTCAGTGTGTGGCGATGGGTTTCAGTGTGTGGGGAAGGGGTTTCAGTGTGTGGGGAAGGGGTTTCAGTGTGTGGGGAAGAGATTTCTGTGTGCTGGGATGGGTTTCAGTGTGTTGTTAAGGGGTTTCAGTCTGTGGGGAAGGGGTTTCAATGTGTGGGGAAGAGGTTCCAGTGTGTGGGGAAGGGGTTTCAATGTGTGGGGAAGTGGTTTCAGTGTGTGGTGAAGAGGTTTCAGTGTGTGGGGAAGAGGTTGCAGAGTGTGGGGAAGGGGTTTCAGTCTGTGGTGAAGTGGTTTCAGTGTGTGGGAAAAGTTTTCAGTGTGTGGATAAGGGGTTTCAGTGTGTGGGGAAGAGGTTTCAGTGTGTGGGGATGCGTTTCATTGTGTGGGGAATGGCTTCAGTGTGAGGGGATGGGTTTCAGTGTTTGGGGATGGGTTTCAGTGTGTGCGGAATGGGTTTCAGTGCATTTGGAAGAGGTTTCATTGTGTGTGGAAGGAGTTTCAGCGTGTGGGTAAGGGGTTTCAGCGTGAGGGGAAGGTTTTCAGTGTGCGGGGAAGGGGTTTCAGTGTGCGGGGAAGGGGTTTCCGTGTGTGTGAGGGTATTCAGTGTGTGGGGAAGGGGTTTTAGAGTGCGGGGAAGGGGTAACAGTGTGTGTGGAATGCTTTTCATTGCGTGGGGAAGGGGTTTCAGTCTGTGGGCAAGGGGTTTCAGTGTGTGGGGAAGAGGTTTCAGTGTGTGGGGAAGGGGTTTCAGTTTGTGGGGAAGTGGTTTCAGTGTGTGGGGAAGAGGTTTCAATGTGTGGGGAAGAGGTTTCAGAGTGTGGGGAAGGGGTTTCAGTCTGTGGGGATGTGGTTTCAGTCTGTGGGGAAGAGGTTTCAGTGTGTGGGGAAGGGGTTTCAGTGAGCGGAGAAGGGGTTTCCGTGTGCGGGGAAGAGGTTTCAGTGTGTGGGGAAGAGGTTTCAGTGTGTGGGGAAGGGTTTCAGTCTGTGGCGAAGAGGTTTCAGTGTGTGGGAAGAGGTTTCAGTGTGTGGGGAAGGATTTCAGTGTGTGGGGATGGGTTTCAGTGTGTGGGGATTGGTTTCAGTGTGTGGGGAATGGGTTTCAGTGCATGTGGAAGATGTTTCAGTGTGTGTGGAAGGGGTTTCAGTGTGTGGATAAGGGGCTTCAGTGTGTGGGGAAGAGGTTTCAGTATGTGGGGATGGGTTTCATTGTGTGCGGAATGGTTTCAGTGTGAGGGGATGGGTTTCAGTTTGTGGGGATGTGTTTCAGTGTGTGCGGAATGGGTTTCAGTGCATGTGGAAGAGGTTTCAGTGTGTGTGGAAGGGGTTTCAGCGAGTGGGTAAGGGTTTCAGTGTGCGGGGTAGGGGTTTCAGTGTGCGGGGAAGGGGTTTCCGTGTGTGTGGAAGGGGATTCAGTGTGTGAGGAAGGGGTTTCATTGTGCGGGGAAGGGGTTACAGTGTGTGTGGAAGGGGTTTCAGTGCGTAGGGAAGGGGTTTTATTGTGTGTGGAAGATGTTTCAGTGTGTATGGAAGAGGTTTCAATGTGTGGGGATGGGTTTCAGTGCGTGTGGAATAAGTTTAAGCGTGTGGGGAAGAGTTTTCAGTGTGTGGGGAGGAGGTTTCAGTGTATGTAGAAGAGGTTTCGGTGCGTGGGGAAGGAATTTCAGTGTGAGGGGAAGAGGTTTCAGTGTGTGGGCAAGAGGTTTCAGTATGTGTGGAAGAGGTTTCAGTGCGTGGGGAAGGGGTTTCAGTGTGTGTGGAACAGGTTTCAGTGTGCGGGGAAGAGTTTCAGTCTGTGGGGAAGAGCTTTCAGTGTGTGGGGAAGAGGTTCCAGTGTGTGGGGATGGGTTTCAGAGGGTGGGGAAGGGTTTCAGAGATTGCGGAAGGGGTTCCAGTGTGTGGGGAAGAGGTTTCAGTGTGTGGGGAAGAGGTTTCAGTGTTTGGGGACGTGTTTCAGTGTGTGGGGAAGGGGTTTCAGTGTGTGGGGAAGGGGTTTCAGTGTGGGGTGAAGAGATTTCTGTGTGTGGGGATGGGTTTCAGTGTGTGTTTAAGGGGTTTCAGTCTGTGGGGAAGGGGTTTCAGTGTGTGGGGAAGAGGTTTCAGTGTGTGGGGAAGGGGTTTCAGTGTGTGGGGAAGTGGTTTCACTGTGTGGTGAAGAGGTTTCAGTGTGTGGGGAAAAGGTTGCAGAGTGTGGGGAAGGGGTTTCAGTCTGTGGGATAGTGGTTTCACTGTGTGGATAAGGGGTTTCAGTGTGTGGGAAAGAGGTTTCAGTGTGTGGGGATGCGTTTCATTGTGTGGGGAATGGTTTCAGTGTGAGGGGATGGGTTTCCGTGTTTGGGGATGGGATTCAGTGTGTGCGCAAGGGGTTTCAGTGCATGTGGAAGAGGTTTCAGTGTGTGTGGAAGGAGTTTCAGCGTGTGGGTAATGGGTTTCAGCGTTTGGGGAAGGGTTTCAGTGTGCGGGGAAGGGGTTTCAGTGTGCGGGGAAGGGATTTCTGTGTGTGTGGAAGCGGTTTCAGTGTGTGGGGAAGGGTTTTCAGTGTGCGGGGAAGGGGTTACAGTGTGTGGGGAAGGGTTTCAGTCTGTAGGGATGGGTTTCAGTGTGTGGGAAAGGGGTTTCAGTGTGTGGGGAGGAGGTTTAAGAGTGTGGGGAACATGTTTTAAGTGAGTGGGGAAGGGGTTTCAGAGTGTGGGGAAGTGGTTTCATTGTGTGGGGAAGAGGTTTCAATGTGTGGGGAAGAGGTTTCAGAGTGTGGGGAAGGGGTTTCTGTCTGTGGGGATGTGGTTTCAGTGTGTGGGGAAGTGGTTTCAGTGTGTGGGGAAGGGGTTTCAGTGTGTGGGGAAGAGTTTTCAGTTTGCGGGGAAGGGGTTTCAGTGTGTGGGGAAGAGGTTTCAGTGTGTGGGGAAGAGGTTTCAGTGTGAGGGGAAGAGGTTTCAGTGTGTCTGGAAGATGTTTCAGTGCTTGGGGAAGGGGTTTCAGTGTTTGGGGAAGGGGTTTCAGTGTGTGGGGAAGGGTTTCAGTCTGTGGCGAAGAGGTTTCAGTGTGTGGGAAGAGGTTTCAGTGTGTGCGGAATGGGTTTCAGTGTGTGTGGAAGAGGTTTAAGTGTGTGTGGAAGGGTTTTCAGTGTGTGTGGAAGTGGTTTCAGTGTGGGGATGTGTTTTAGTGTGTGTGAAAGATGTTTCAGTGCATGGGGAAGAGGTTTCAGTGTGTCGAGAAGGGTTTCACTGTGTGGGGATGGGTTTCAGTGTGTGCGGAAGGGGTTTCAATGCATGTGGAAGAGGTTTCAGTGTGTGGGGAAGGGGTTTCAGTGTGTGGGCATGAGATTTCAGAGTGTGGGGATGGGTTTCAATGTCTGGGGAAGGGTTTACAGTTTGTGCGGAAGAGGTTTCAGTGTGTGGGGAAGAAGTTTCAGTCTGTGGGGAAGTGGTTTCAGTGTGTGAATAAGGGTTTCAGTGTGTGGGGAAGAGGTTTCAGTATGTGGGGATGGTTTTCATTGTGTGGGGAATGGTTTCAGTGTGAGGGGATGGGTTTCAGTTTGTGGGGATGTGTTTCATTGTGTGCGGAATGGGTTTCAGTGCATGTGGAAGAGGTTTCAGTGTGTGTGGAAGGAGTTTCAGCGAGTGGGTAAGGGGTTTCAGCGTGTGGCGAAGGGTTTCAGAGTTTGGGGATGGGTTTCAGTGATTGCAGAAGGGCTTTCAGTGTGTGGGGAAGAGGTTTCAGATGTGTGTGGAAGAGGTTTCAGTGTGTGGCGATGGGTTTCAGTGTGTGGGGAAGGGGTTTCAGTGTGTGGGGAAGGGGTTTCAGTGTGTGGGGAAGAGATTTCTGTGTGCGGGGATGGGTTTCAGTGTGTGGTGAAGAGGTTTCAGTGTGTGAGGAAGAGGTTGCAGAGTGTGGGGAAGGGGTTTCAGTCTGTGGAGAAGTGGTTTCAGTGTGTGGGGAAAAGGTTTCAGTGTGTGGATAAGGGGTTTCAGTGTGTGGGGAAGAGGTTTCAGCGTGTGGGGATGCGTTTCATTGTGTGGGGAATGGCTTCAGTGTGAGGGGATGGGTTTCAGTGTTTGGGGATGCGTTTCAGTGTGTGCGGAATGGGTTTCAGTGCATTTGGAAGAGGTTTCAATGTGTGTGGAAGGAGATTCAGCGTGTGGGTAAGGGGTTTCAGCGTGTGGGGAAGGGTTTCAGTGTGCGGGGAAGGGGATTCAGTGTGCGGGGAAGGGGTTTCCTTGTGTGTGAGGATATTCAGTGTGTGGGGAAGGGTTTTCAGTGTGCGGGGAAGTGGTAACAGTGTGTGTGGAAGGGGTTTCATTGCGTGGGGAAGGGGTTTCAGTTTGTGTGGAAGAGGTTTCAGTGTGTGTGGAAGGGGTTTCAGTGTGTGGGGATGGGTTTCAGTGCGTGTGGAAGAAGTTTCAGCGTGTGGGGAAGAGGTTTCAGTGTGTGGGGAAGAGGTTTCAGTGTGTGTGGAAGAGGTTGCAGTGCGTGGGGATGGGGTTTCAGTGTGTGGGGAAGGGGTTTCAGTGTGTGGGGAAGGGTTTCAGTCTGAGTGGAATTGCTTTCAGTGTGTGGGGAAGAGGTTTCAGCTTGTGGGGAAGGGTTTCAGTGTGCGGGGAAGGGGTTTCAGTGTGCGGGGAAGGGATTTCAGTGTGTGTGGAAGCGGTTTCTGTGAGTGGGTAAGGAGTTTCAGAGTGCGGGGAAGGGGTTACAGTGTGTGGGGAAGGGTTTCAGAGTGTGGGGATGGGTTTCAGTGAGTGGGGAAGGGGTTTGAGTGTGTGTGGAAGGGGATTCAGTGTGTGGGGAAGGGGTTTCAGTGTCCGGGGAAGGGGTTACAGTGTGTGTGGAAGGGGTTTTAGTGCATGGGGAAGGTGTTTTATTGTGTTGGGAAGAGGTTTCAGTGTGTGTGGAAAAGGTTTCAGTGTGTGTGGAAGAGGGTTCAGTGCTTGGGGAAGGAGTTTCAGTGTGTGGGGAAGAGGTTTCAGTGTGTGGGGAAGAGGTTTCAGTGTGTGGGGAAGAGGTTTCAGCATGTGTGGAAGAGGTTGCAGTGCGTGGGGAAGGGGTTTCAGTGTGTGGGGAAGAGGTCTCAGTGTGTGTGGAAGGGTTTCTGTCTGTGGGGAAGAGCTTTCAGTGTGTGGGGAAGAGGTTTCAATGTGTGGGGATGGGTTTCAGTGTGTGGGGATGGGTTTCAGTGTGTGGGGAAGGGGTTTCAGTGTGTGGGGAAGAGGTTTCAGTGTGTGGGGATGGGTTTCAGTGTGTGGGGGACGGGGTTTCAGTCAGTGGGGAAGGGGTTTCAGTGTGTGTGGAAGAGAGTTCAGTGTGTGGGAATGGGTTTCAGTGTGTGATTAAGGGGTTTCAGTCTGTGGGCAAGGGGTTTCAGTGTGTAGGGAAGAGGTTTCAGTGTGTGGGGAAGGGGTTTCAGTTTGTGGGGAAGTTGTTTCAGTGTGTTTAGAAGAGGTTTCAGTGTGTGGGGAAGGGGTTTCAGTCTGTGGGGAAGTGGTTTCAGTCTGTGGGGAAGAGGTTTCAGTGAGTGGTGAAGGGGTTTCAGAGTGTGGTGAAGGGGATTCAGTGTGTGGGGAAGAGGTTTCAGTGTGCGGGGATGGGGTTTCCGTGTGTGGGTAAGAGGTTTCAGTGTGTGGCGAAGAGGTTTCAGTGTGTGCGGAAGGGTTTCAGTCTGTGGCGAAGAGGTTTCAGTGTGTGGCAAGAGGTTTCAGTGTATGGGGAAGGATTTCAGTGTGTGGGGATGGGTTTCAGTGTGTGGGGATTGGTTTCAGTGTGTGGGGAATGTGTTTCAGTGTGTGGGGAAGAGGTTTCAGTGTGTGGGGATGGGTTTCAGTGTTTGGGGAAGGGGTTTCAGTGTGTGGGGAAGGGGTTTCAGTATGTGGGCATGAGGTTTCAGAGTGTGGGGATGGGTTTCAATGTCTGGGGAAGGGTTTACAGTCTGTGCGGAAGAGGTTTCAGTGTGTGGGGAAGAAGTTTCAGTCTGTGGGGAAGGGGTTTCAGTGTGTGGATAAGGGGTTTCAGTGTGTGGGGAAGAGGTTTCAGTATGTGGGGATGGGTTTCATTGTGTGGGGAATGGTTTCAGTGTGAGGGGATGGGTTTCAGTTTGTGGGGATGTGTTTCAGTGTGTGCGGCATGGGTTTCAGTGCATGTGGAAGAGGTTTCAGTGTATGTGGAAGGAGTGTCAGCGAGAGGGTAATGGGTTTCAGCGTGTGGGGAAGGGTTTTAGTGTGCGGGGAAAGGGTTTCAGTGTGCAGGGAAGGTGTTTCCGTGTGAGTGGAAGGGGATTGAGTATGTGGGGAATGGGTTTTTTTGTGTGTGGAAGAGGTTTCAGTGTGTGTGGAAGAGGTTTCAGTGTGTGGGGAATGGTTTCAGTGTGTGGGGAGGAGGTTTCAGTGTGTGTAGAAGAGGTTTTGGTGCGTGGGGAAGGAGTTTCAGTGTGTGGGGAAGAGGTTTCAGTATGTGTGGAAGAGGTTTCATTGCGTGGGGAAGGGGTTTCAGTGTGTGGGGAAGAGGTTTCAGTGTGTGGGGAAGGGTTTCAGTCTTTGGGGAAGAGCTTTCAGTGTGTGGGGAAGAGGTTCCAGTGTGTGGGGATGGGTTTCAGAGTGTGGGGAAGGGTTTCAGTGATTGCGGAAGGGGTTTCAGTGTGTGGGGAAGAGGTTTCAGTGTGTGGGGAAGATGCTTCAGTGTTTGGGGATGTGTTTCAGTGTGTGGGAAAGGGGTTTCAGTGTGTGGGGAAGGGGTTTCAGTGTGTGGGGAAGAGATTTCTGTGTGTGGGGATGGGTTTCCGTGGGTGGTAAGGGGTTTCAGTGTGTGGGGAAGAGGTTTCAGTGTGTGGGGAAGGGGTTTCAGTGTGTGGGGAAGTGGTTTCAGTAGTGGTGAAGAGGTTTCAGTGTGTGGGGAAGAGGTTGCAGAGTGTGGGGAAGGGGTTTCAGTATGTGGGGAAGTGGTTTCAGTGTGTGGGGAAAAGGTTTCAGTGTGTGGAGAAGGGGTTTCAGTGTGTGGGGAAGAGGTTTCAGTGTATGGTGATGCGTTTCATTGTGTGGGGAATGGTTTCAGTGTGAGGGGATGGTTTTCAGTGTATGGAGAAGGTGCTTCAGTGTGTGGGGAAGTTTTTCAGTGCGTGGATTAGGGGTTTCAGTGTGTGGGGAAGGTGTTTCAGTGTGTGGGGAAGGGCTGTCAGTGTGTGTGGAAGGGGACTAAGTGTGTGGGGAAGGGGTTTCAGTAGGCGGGGAAGGGGTTACAGTGCGTGTGGAAGGGGTTTCAGTGCGTAGGGAAGGTGTTTTATTGTGTGGGGAAGTTGTTTCAGTGTGTGTGGAAGAGGTTTCAGTGTGTGTGGAAGAGGGTTCAGTGTGTAGGGATGGGTTTCAGTGTGTGGGGAAGGGGTTTCAGGGTGTGGGGATGGGTTTCAGTGTGTGGGGAAGGGGTTTCAGTGTGTGGGGAGGAGGTTTAAGAGTGTGGGGAAGATGTTTTAAGTGCGTGGGGAAGGGGTTTCAGAGTGTGGGGAAGTGGTTTCATTGTGTGGGGAAGAGGTTTCAATGTGTGGGGAAGAGGTTTCAGAGTGTGGGGAAGGGGTTTCTGTCTGTGGGGATGTGGTTTCAGTGTGTGGGGAAGTGGTTTCAGTGTGTGGGGAATGGGTTTCAGTGTGTGGTGAAGGGGATTCAGTGTGTGGGGAAGAGTTTTCAGTGTGCGGGGAAGGGGTTTCAGTGTGTGGGGAAGAGGTTTCAGTTTGTGGGGAAGAGGTTTCAGTGTGCGGGGAAGAGGTTTCAGTGTGTCTGGAAGATGTTTCAGTGTTTGGGGAAGGGGTTTCAGTGTGTGGGGAAGAGGTTTCAGTGTGAGGGGAAGGGTTTCAGTCTGTGGCGAAGAGGTTTCAGTGTGTGGGAAGAGGTTTCAGTGTGTGCGGAAGGGGTTTCAGTGTGTGTGTTGAAGAGGTTCAAGTGTGTGTGGAAGGGTTTTCAGTGTGTGTGTAAGTGGTTTCAGTGTGGGGATGTGTTTTATTGTGTGTGGAAGATGTTTCAGTGTGTGGGGAAGAGGTTTCAGTGTGTGGAGAAGGGTTTCAGTGTGTGGGGATGTGTTTCAGTGTGTGGGGATGGGTTTCAGTGTGTGCGGAAGGGGTTTCAGTGCATGTGGAAGAGGTTTCAGTGTGTGGGGAACGGGTTTCAGTTTGTGGGCATGAGATTTCAGAGTGTGGGGATGGGTTTCAATGTCTGGGGAAGGGTTTACAGTCTGTGCGGAAGAGGTTTCAGTGTGTGGGGAAGAAGTTTCAGTCTGTGGGCAAGGGGTTTCAGTATGTGGAAAAGGGGTTTCAGTGTGTGGGGAAGAGGTTTCAGTATGTGGGGATGGTTTTCATTGTGTGGGGAATGGTTTCAGTGTGAGGGGATGGGTTTCAGTTTGTGGGGATGTGTTTCATTGTGTGCGGAATGGGTTTCAGTGCTTGTGGAAGAGGTTTCAGTGTGTGTGGAAGGAGTTTCAGCGAGTGGGTAAGGGGTTTCAGCGTGTGGGGAAGGGTTTCAGAGTGTGGGGATGGGTTTCAGTGATTGCAGAAGGGCTTTCAGTGTGTGGGGAAGAGGTTTCAGATGTGTGGGGAAGAGGTTTCAGTGTGTGGAGATGGGTTTCAGTGTGTGGGGAAGGGGTTTCAGTGTGTGGGGAAGAGCTTTCTTTGTGCGGGGATAGGTTTCAGTGTGTGGTTAAGGGGTTTCAGTCTGTGGGGAAGGGGTTTCTGTGTGTGAGGAAGAGGTTTCAGTGTGTGGGGAAGGGGTTTCAGTGTGTGGTGAAGAGGTTTCAGTGTGTGGGGAAGAGGTTGCAGAGTGTGGGGAAGGGGTTTCCGTCTGTGGTGAAGTGGTTTCAGTGTGTGGGGAAAAGGTTTCAGTGTGTGGATAAGGGGTTTCAGTGTGTGGGGAAGAGGTTTCAGTGTGTGGGGATGCGTTGCATTGTGTGGGGAATGGTATCAGTGCGAGGGGATGGGTTTCAGTGTAAGGGGATGGGTTTCAGTGTGTGCGGTATGGGTTTCAGTGCATTTGGAAGATGTTTCAGTGTGTGTGGAAGGAGTTTCAGCGTGTGGGTAAGGGGTTTCAGCGTGAGGGGAAGGGTTTCAGTGTGCGGGGAAGGGGTTTCAGTGTGCGGGGAAGTGGTTTCCGTGTGTGTGAGGGTATTCAGTGTGTGGGGAAGGGGTTTCAGTGTGCGGGGATGGGGTAACAGTGTGTGTGGAAGGGGTTTCAGTGCGTGGGGAAGGGGTTTCAGTTTGTGTGGAAGAGGTTTCAGTGTGTGTGGAAGGGGTTTCAGTGTGCGGGGATGGGTTTCAGTGCGTGTGGAAGAAGTTTCAGCGTGTGGGGAAGAGGTTTCAGTGTGTGGGGAAGAGGTTTAAGTGTGTGTGGAAGAGGTTTCACTGTGTGTGGAAGAGGTTTCAGTGCGTGGGGATGGGGTTTCAGTGGGTGGGGAAGGGGTTTCAGTGTGTGGGGATGGGTTTCAGTCTGAGTGGAAGAGCTTTCAGTGTGTGGGGTAGAGGTTTCAGCGTGTGGGGAAGGGTTTCAGTGTGCGAGGAAGGGGTTTCAGTGTGCGGGGAAGGGATTTCAGAGTGTGTGGAAGCGGTTTCAGTGTGTGGGTAAGGGGCTTCAGTGTGCGGGGAAGGGGTTACAGTGTGCGGCAAAGGGTTTCAGTGTGTAGGGATGGGTTTCAGTGCGTGGGGAAGGGGTGTCAGGGTGTGTGGAAGGGGATTAAGTGTGTGGGGAAAGGGTTTCAGTATGCGGGGAAGGGGTTACAGTGTGTGTGGAAGGGGTTTCAGTGCGTGGGGATGGGTTTCAGTCTGAGTGGAAGAGCTTTCAGTGTGTGGGGTAGAGGTTTCAGCGTGTGGGGAAGGGTTTCAGTGTTCGAGGAAGGGGTTTCAGTGTGCGGGGAAGGGATTTCAGAGTGTGTGGAAGCGGTTTCAGTGTGTGGGTAAGGGGTTTCAGTGTGCGGGGAAGGGGTTACAGTGTGCGGGAAAGGGTTTCAGTGTGTAGGGATGGGTTTCAGTGTGTGGGGAAGGGGTGTCAGGGTGTGTGGAAGGGGATTAAGTGTGTGGGGAAGGGGTTTCAGTATGCGGGGAAGGGGTTTCAGTGCGTGGGGAAGGTGTTTTATTGTGTGGGGAAGTGGTTTCAGTGTGTGTGGAAGAGGTTTCAGTGTGTGTGGAAGAGGGTTCAGTGCGTGGGGAAGGAGTTTCAGTGTGTGGGGAAGAGGTTTCAGTGTGTGGGGAAGAGGTTTCAGTATGTGTGGAAGAGGTTGCAGTGCGTGGGAAGGGGTTTCAGTGTGTGGGGAAGAGGTTTCAGTGTGTGTGGAAGGGTTTCAGTCTGTGGGGAAGAGCTTTCAGTGTGTGGGGAAGAGGTTTCAGTGTGTGGGGATGGGTTTCAGTGATTGGGAAGAGATTTCTGTGTGCGGGGATGGGTTTCAGTGTGTGGTTAAGGGGTTTCAGTCTGTGGGGAAGGGGTTTCAGTGTGTGGGGAAGAGGTTTCAGTGTGTGGGGAAGGGGTTTCAATGTGTGGGGAAGTGGTTTCAGTGTGTGGTGAAGAGGTTTCAGTGTGTGGGGAAGAGGTTGCAGAGTGTGGGGAAGGGGTTTCAGTCTGTGGTGAAGTGGTTTCAGTGTGTGGGGAAAAGGTTTCAGTGTGTGAATAAGGGGTTTCAGTGAGTGGGGAAGAGGTTTCAGTGTGTGGGGATGCGTTGCATTGCGTGGGGAATGGTTTCAGTGTGAGGGGAAGGGTTTCAGTGTTGGGGGAAGGGGTTTCAGTGTGCGGGGAAGGGGTTTCCGTGTGTGTGAGGGTATTCAGTGTGTGGGGAAGGTGTTTCAGTGTGCGGGGAAGGGGTACCAGTGTGTGTGGAAGGGGTTTCAGTGCGTGGGGAAGGGGTTTCAGTTTGTGTGGAAATGGTTCCAGTGTGTGTGGAAGGGGTTTCAGTGTGTGGGGATGGGATTCAATGCGTGTGGAAGAAGTTTCAGCGTGTGGGGAAGAGGTTTCAGTGTGTGGGGAAGAGGTTTCAGTGTGTGTGGAAGAGGTTTCAGTGTGTGTGGAAGAGGTTTCAGTGCGTGGGGATGGGGTTTCAGTGTGTGGGGAAGGGGTTTCAGTGTGTGGGGATGGGTTTCAGTCTGAGTGGAAGAGCTTTCAGTGTGTGGGGAAGAGGTTTCAGCGTGTGGGGAAGGGTTTCAGTGTGCGGGGAAGGGGTTTCAGTGTGCGGGGAAGGGATTTCAGAGTGTGTGGAAGCGGTTTCAGTGTGTGGGTAAGGTGTTTCAGTGTGCGGGGAAGGGGTTACAGTGTGCGGGGAAGGGTTTCAGTGTGTGGGGATGGGTTTCAGTGTGTGGGGAAGGGGTGTCAGTGTGTGTGGAAGGGGACTAAGTGTGTGGGGAAGGGGTTTCAGTAGGCGGGGAAGGGGTTACAGTGCCTGTGGAAGGGGTTTCAGTGCGTGGGGAAGGTGTTTTATTGTGTGGGGAAGTTGTTTCAGTGTGTGTGGAAGAGGTTTCAGTGTGTGTGGAAGAGGGTTCAGTGCGTGGGGAAGGGGTTTCAGTGTGTGGGGAAGAGGTTTCAGTGTGTGGGGAAGAGGTTTCGGTATGTGTGGAAGAGGTTTCAGTGTGCGGGGAAGGGGTTTCCGTGTGCGGGGAAGAGGTTTCAGTGTGTGGGGAAGAGGTTTCAGTGTGTGGGGAAGGTTTTCAGTCTGTGGCGAAGAGGTTTCAGTGTGTGGGAAGAGGTTTCAGTGTGTGGGGAAGGATTTCAGTGTGTGGGGATGGGTTTCAGTGTGTGGGGATTGGTTTCAGTGTGTGGGGAATGGGTTTCAGTGCATGTGGAAGAGGTTTCAGTGTGTGTGGAAGGTGTTTCTAGTGTGTGGATAAGGGGTTTCAGTGTGTGGGGAAGAGGTTTCAGTATGTGGGGATGGGTTTCATTGTGTGCGGAATGGTTTCAGTGTGAGGGGATGGGTTTCAGTTTGTGGGGATGTGTTTCAGTGTGTGCGGAATGGGTTTCAGTGCATGTGGAAGAGGTTTCAGTGTTTGTGGAAGGGGTTTCTGCGAGTGGGTAAGGGGTTTCAGCGTGTGGGGAAGGGTTTCAGTGTGCGGGGAAGGGGTTTCAGTGTGCGGGGAAGGGGTTTCCGTGTGTGTGGAAGGGGATTCAGTGTGTGGGGAAGGGGATTCATTGTCGGGGAAGGGGTTTCAGTGCGTGGGGAAGGGGTTTTATTGTGTGTGGAAGAGGTTTCAGTGTGTGTGGAAGAGGTTTCCGTGTGTGGGGATGGGTTTCAGTGCGTGTGGAATAAGTTTAAGCGTGTGGGGAAGAGTTTTCAGTGTGTGGGGAGGAGGTTTCAGTGTGTGTAGAAGAGGTTTCGGTGCGTGGGGAAGGAGTTTCAGTGTGTGGGGAAGAGGTTTCAGTGTGTGGGGAAGAGGTTTCAGTATGTGTGGAAGAGGTTTCAGTGCGTGGGGAATGGGTTTCAGTGTGTGTGGAACAGGTTTCAGTGTGCGGGGAAGGGTTTCAGTCTGTGGGGAAGAGCTTTCAGTGTGTGGGGAAGAGGTTCCAGTGTGTGGGGATGGGTTTCAGAGTGTGGGGAAGGGTTTCAGTGATTGCGGAGGGGGTTCCAGTGTGTGGGGAAGAGGTTTCAGTGTGTGGGGAAGAGGTTTCAGTGTTTGGGGATGTGTTTCAGTTTGTGGGGAAGGGATTTCAGTGTGTGGGGAAGGGGTTTCAGTGTGTGGGGAAGAGGTTTCTGTGTGTGGGGATGGGTTTCAGTGTGTGGTTAAGGGGTTTCAGTCTGTGGGGAAGGGGTTTCAGTGTGTGGGGAAGAGGTTTCAGTGTGTGGGGAAGGGGTTTCAGTGTGTGGGGAAGTGGTTTCACTGTATGGTGAAGAGGTTTCAGTGTGTGGGGAAGAGGTTGCAGAGTGTGGGGAAGGGGTTTCAGTCTGTGGGGAATTGGTTTCAGTGTGTGGGGAAATGGTTTCAGTGTGTGCATAAGGGGTTTCAGTTTGTGGGGAAGAGGTTTCAGTCTGTGGGGAATTGGTTTCAGTGTGTGGGGAAATGGGTTCAGTGTGTGCATAAGGGGTTTCAGTTTGTGGGGAAGAGGTTTCAGTGTGTGGGGATGCGTTTCATATTGTGTGGAATGGTTTCAGTGTGAGGGGAAGGAGTTTCAGCGTGTGGGTAATGGGTTTCAGCGTGTGGGGAAGGGTTTCAGTGTGTGGGGAAGAGGTTTCTGTGTGTGGGGATGGGTTTCAGTCTGTGGGGAAGGGGTTTCAGTCTATGGGGAATTGGTTTCAGTGTGTGGGGAAATGGTTTCAGTGTGTGCATAAGGGGTTTCAGTTTGTGGGGAAGAGGTTTCAGTGTGTGGGGATGCGTTTCATATTGTGTGGAATGGTTTCAGTGTGAGGGGAAGGAGTTTCAGCGTTTGGGTAATGGGTTTCAGCGTGTGGGGAAGGGTTTCAGTGTGCGGGGAAGGGGTTTCAGTGTGCGGGGAAGGGGTTTCCGTGTGTGTGAGGGGATTACGTGTGTGGGGAAGGGGTTTCAGTGTGCGGGGAAGGGGTAACAGTGTGTGTGGAAGGGGTTTCAGTGCGTGGGGAAGGGGTTTCAGTTAGTGTGGAAGAGGTTTCAGTGTGTGTGGAAGGTGTTTCAGTGTGTGGGGATGGGTTTCAGTGCTTGTGGAAGTAGTTTCAGCGTGAGGGGAAGAGGTTTCAGCGTGTGGGGAAGAGGTTTCAGTGTGTGTGGAAGAGGTTTCAGTGTGTGGGGAACAGGCTTCAGTTTTTGGGGAAGAGGTTTCAGTCTGTGTGGAAGAGGTTTCAGTGCGTGGGGATGGGGTTTGAGTGTGTGGGGAAGGGGTTTCAGTGTGTGGGGATGGGTTTCAGTCTGAGTGGAAGTGCTTTCAGTGTGAGGGGAAGAGGTTTCAGCGTGTGGGGAAGGGTTTCAGTGCGCGGGGAAGGGGTTTCAGTGTGCGGGGAAGGGATTTCAGTGTGTGTGGAAGCGGTTTCAGTGTGTGGGGAAGGGGTTTCAGTGTGCGGGGAAGGGGTTACAGTGTGCGGGGAAGGGGTTTCCGTGTGTGTGAGGGTATTCAGTGTGTGGGGAAGGTGTTTCAGTGTGCGGGGAAGGGGTACCAGTGTGTGTGGAAGGGGTTTCAGTGCGTGGGGAAGGGGTTTCAGTTTGTGTGGAAATGGTTTCAGTGTGTGTGGAAGGGGTTTCAGTGTGTGGGGATGGGATTCAGTGCTTGTGGAAGAAGTTTCAGTGTGTGGGGAAGAGGTTTCAGTGTGTGTGGAAGAGGTTTCAGTGTGTGTGGAAGAGGTTTCAGTGCGTGGGGATGGGGTTTCAGTGTGTGGGGAAGGGGTTTCAGTGTGTGGGGATGGGTTTCAGTCTGAGTGGAAGAGCTTTCAGTGTGTGGGGAAGAGGTTTCAGCGTGTGGGGAAGTGGTTTCAGTGTGTGGGTAAGGTGTTTCAGTGTGCGGGGAAGGGGTTACAGTGTGCGGGGAAGGGTTTCAGTGTGTGGGGAAGGGTTTCAGTGTGTGGGGATGGGTTTCAGTGTGTGGGGAAGGGGTGTCTGTGTGTGTGGAAGGGGACTAAGTGTGTGGGGAAGGGGTTTCAGTCGGCGGGGAAGGGGTTACAGTGCCTGTGGAAGGGGTTTCAGTGCGTGGGGAAGGTGTTTTATTGTGTGGGGAAGTTGTTTCAGTGTGTGTGGAAGAGGTTTCAGTGTGTGTGGAAGAGGGTTCAGTGCGTGGGGAAGGAGTTTCAGTGTGTGGGGAAGAGGTTTCAGTGTGTGGGGCAGAGGTTTCGGTATGTGTGGAAGAGGCTGCAGTGCGTGGGGAAGGGGTTTCAGTGTGTGGGGAAGAGGTTTCAGTGTGTGTGAGGGGATTACGTGTGTGGGGAAGGGGTTTCAGTGTGCGGGGAAGGGGTAACAGTGTGTGTGGAAGGGGTTTCAGTGCGTGGGGAAGGGGTTTCAGTTAGTGTGGAAGAGGTTTCAGTGTGTGTGGAAGGTGTTTCAGTGTGTGGGGATGGGTTTCAGTGCTTGTGGAAGTAGTTTCAGCGTGAGGGGAAGAGGTTTCAGCGTGTGGGGAAGAGGTTTCAGTGTGTGTGGAAGAGGTTTCAGTGTGTGGGGAACAGGCTTCAGTTTTTGGGGAAGAGGTTTCAGTCTGTGTGGAAGAGGTTTCAGTGCGTGGGGATGGGGTTTGAGTGTGTGGGGAAGGGGTTTCAGTGTGTGGGGATGGGTTTCAGTCTGAGTGGAAGTGCTTTCAGTGTGAGGGGAAGAGGTTTCAGCGTGTGGGGAAGGGTTTCAGTGCGCGGGGAAGGGGTTTCAGTGTGCGGGGAAGGGATTTCAGTGTGTGTGGAAGCGGTTTCAGTGTGTGGGGAAGGGGTTTCAGTGTGCGGGGAAGGGGTTACAGTGTGCGGGGAAGGGGTTTCCGTGTGTGTGAGGGTATTCAGTGTGTGGGGAAGGTGTTTCAGTGTGCGGGGAAGGGGTACCAGTGTGTGTGGAAGGGGTTTCAGTGCGTGGGGAAGGGGTTTCAGTTTGTGTGGAAATGGTTTCAGTGTGTGTGGAAGGGGTTTCAGTGTGTGGGGATGGGATTCAGTGCTTGTGGAAGAAGTTTCAGTGTGTGGGGAAGAGGTTTCAGTGTGTGTGGAAGAGGTTTCAGTGTGTGTGGAAGAGGTTTCAGTGCGTGGGGATGGGGTTTCAGTGTGTGGGGAAGGGGTTTCAGTGTGTGGGGATGGGTTTCAGTCTGAGTGGAAGAGCTTTCAGTGTGTGGGGAAGAGGTTTCAGCGTGTGGGGAAGTGGTTTCAGTGTGCGGGGAAGGGATTTCAGAGTGTGTGGAAGCGGTTTCAGTGTGTGGGTAAGGTGTTTCAGTGTGCGGGGAAGGGGTTACAGTGTGCGGGGAAGGGTTTCAGTGTGTGGGGAAGGGTTTCAGTGTGTGGGGATGGGTTTCAGTGTGTGGGGAAGGGGTGTCTGTGTGTGTGGAAGGGGACTAAGTGTGTGGGGAAGGGGTTTCAGTCGGCGGGGAAGGGGTTACAGTGCCTGTGGAAGGGGTTTCAGTGCGTGGGGAAGGTGTTTTATTGTGTGGGGAAGTTGTTTCAGTGTGTGTGGAAGAGGTTTCAGTGTGTGTGGAAGTGGGTTCAGTGCGTGGGGAAGGAGTTTCAGTGTGTGGGGAAGAGGTTTCAGTGTGTGGGGCAGAGGTTTCGGTATGTGTGGAAGAGGCTGCAGTGCGTGGGGAAGGGGTTTCAGTGTGTGGGGAAGAGGTTTCAGTGTGTGTGGAAGCGTTTCAGTCTGTGGGGATGAGCTTTCAGTGTGTGGGGAAGAGGTTTCAGTGTGTGGGGATGTGTTTCAGTGAGTGGGGATGGGTTGCAGTGTGTGGGGAAGGGGTTTCAGTGTGTGGGGAAGAGGTTTCAGTGTGTGGTTATGGGTTTCAGTGTGTGGGGACGGGGTTTCAGTCTGTGGGGGTGGGGTTTCAGTGAGTGTGGAAGAGATTTCAGTGTGTGGGAATGGGTCTCAGTGTGTGGTTAAGGGGTTTCAGTCTGTGGGCAAGGGGTTTCAGTGTGTGGGGAAGAGGTTTTAGTGTGTGGGGAAGGGGTTTCAGTTTGTGGGGAAGTGGTGTCAGTGTGTGGGGAATAGGTTTCAGTGTGTGGTGAAGAGGTTTCAGAGTGTGGGGAAGAGGTTTCAGTGTGTGGAGAATGGGTTTCAGTGCATATGGAAGAGGTTTCAGTGTGTGTGGAAGGGGTTTCAGTGTGTAGTGAAGGGGATTCAGTGTGTGGGGAAGAGGTTTCAGTGTGCGGGGAAGGGGTTTCCGTGTGCGGGGAAATGGTTTCAGTGTGTGGGGAAGATGTTTCAGTGTGTGGGGAAGAGGATTCAGTGTGTGGGGAAGGTTTTCAGTCTGTGGCGAAGAGGTTTCAGTGTGTGGGAAGAGGTTTCAGTGTGTGGGGAAGGATTTCAGTGTGTGGGGATGGGTTTCAGTGTGTGGGGATTGGTTTCAGTGTGTGGGGAATGGGTTTCAGTGCATGTGGAAGAGGTTTCAGTGTGTGTGGAAGGTGTTTCTAGTGTGTGGATAAGGGGTTTCAGTGTGTGGGGAAGAAGTTTCAGTATGTGGGGATGGGTTTCATTGTGTGCGGAATGGTTTCAGTGTGAGGGGATGGGTTTCAGTTTGTGGGGATGTGTTTCAGTGTGTGCGGAATGGGTTTCAGTGCATGTGGAAGAGGTTTCAGTGTTTGTGGAAGGGGTTTCAGCGAGTGGGTAAGGGGTTTCAGCGTGTGGGGAAGGGTTTCAGTGTGCGGGGAAGGGGTTTCAGTGTGCGGGGAAGGGGTTTCCGTGTGTGTGGAAGGGGATTCAGTGTGTGGGGAAGGGGATTCATTGTCGGGGAAGGGGTTTCAGTGCGTGGGGAAGGGGTTTTATTGTGTGTGGAAGAGGTTTCAGTGTGTGTGGAAGAGGTTTCAGTGTGTGGGGAGGAGGTTTCAGTGTGTGTAGAAGAGGTTTCGGTGCGTGGGGAAGGAGTTTCAGTGTGTGGGGAAGAGGTTTCAGTGTGTGGGGAAGAGGTTTCAGTATGTGTGGAAGAGGTTTCAGTGCGTGGGGAAGGGGTTTCAGTGTGTGTGGAACAGGTTTCAGTGTGCGGGGATGGGTTTCAGTCTGTGGGGAAGAGCTTTCAGTGTGTGGGGAAGAGGTTCCAGTGTGTGGGGATGGGTTTCAGAGTGTGGGGAAGGGTTTCAGTGATTGCGGAAGGGGTTCCAGTGTGTGGGGAAGAGGTTTCAGTGTGTGGGGAAGAGGTTTCAGTGTTTGGGGATGTGTTTCAGTTTGTGGGGAAGGGGTTTCAGTGTGTGGCGAAGGGGTTTCAGTGTGTGGGGAAGAGGTTTCTGTGTGTGGGGATGGGTTTCAGTGTGTGGTTAAGGGGTTTCAGTCTGTGGGGAAGGGGTTTCAGTGTGTGGGGAAGAGGTTTCAGTGTGTGGGGAAGGGGTTTCAGTGTGTGGGGAAGTGGTTTCACTGTATGGTGAAGAGGTTTCAGTGTGTGGGGAAGAGGTTGCAGAGTGTGGGGAAGGGGTTTCAGTCTGTGGGGAATTGGTTTCAGTGTGTGGGGAAATGGTTTCAGTGTGTGCATAAGGGGTTTCAGTTTGTGGGGAAGAGGTTTCAGTCTGTGGGGAATTGGTTTCAGTGTGTGGGGAAATGGTTTCAGTGTGTGCATAAGGGGTTTCAGTTTGTGGGGAAGAGGCTTCAGTGTGTGGGGATGCGTTTCATATTGCGTGGAATGGTTTCAGTGTGAGGGGAAGGAGTTTCAGCGTGTGGGTAATGGGTTTCAGCGTGTGGGGAAGGGTTTCAGTGTGTGGGGAAGAGGTTTCTGTGTGTGGGGATGGGTTTCAGTCTGTGGGGAAGGGGTTTCAGTCTATGGGGAATTGGTTTCAGTGTGTGGGGAAATGGTTTCAGTGTGTGCATAAGGGGTTTCAGTTTGTGGGGAAGAGGTTTCAGTGTGTGGGGATGCGTTTCATATTGTGTGGAATGGTTTCAGTGTGAGGGGAAGGAGTTTCAGCGTGTGGGTAATGGGTTTCAGCGTGTGGGGAAGGGTTTCAGTGTGCGGGGAAAAGGTTTCAGTGTGCGGGGAAGGGGTTTCCGTGTGTGTGAGGGGATTACGTGTGTGGGGAAGGGGTTTCAGTGTGCGGGGAAGGGGGTAACAGTGTGTGTGGAAGGGGTTTCAGTGCGTGGGGAAGGGGTTTCAGTTTGTGTGGACAAGGTTTCAGTGTGTGTGGAAGGTGTTTCAGTGTGTGGGGATGGGTTTCAGTGCTTGTGGAAGTAGTTTCAGCGTGAGGGGAAGAGGTTTCAGCGTGTGGGGAAGAGGTTTCAGTGTGTGTGGAAGAGGTTTCAGTGTGTGGGGAACAGGCTTCAGTTTTTGGGGAAGAGGTTTCAGTATGTGTGGAAGAGGTTTCAGTGCGTGGGGATGGGGTTTGAGTGTGTGGGGAAGGGGTTTCAGTGTGTGGGGATGGGTTTCAGTCTGAGTGGAAGTGCTTTCAGTGTGAGGGGAAGAGGTTTCAGCGTGTGGGGAAGGGTTTCAGTGCGCGGGGAAGGGGTTTCAGTGTGCGGGGAAGGGATTTCAGTGTGTGTGGAAGCGGTTTCAGTGTGTGGGGAAGGGGTTTCAGTGTGCGGGGAAGGGGTTACAGTGTGTGGGGAAGGGTTTCAGTGTGTAGGGATGGGTTTCAGTGTGTGGGGAAGGGGTTTCAGGGTGTGGGGTTGGGTTTCAGTGTGTGGGGAAGAGGTTTCAGTCTGTGGGGATGTGGTTTCAGTGTGTGGGGAAGTGGTTTCAGTGTGTGAGGAAGGGGTCTCAGTGTGTGGTGAAGGGGATTCAGTGTGTGGGGAAGAGTTTTCAGTGTGCGGGGAAGTGGTTTCAGTGTGTGGGGAAGAGGTTTCAGTGTGTGGGGAAGAGGTTTCAGTGTGCGGGGAAGAGGTTTCAGTGTGTCTGGAAGATGTTTCAGTGCTTGGGGAAGGGGTTTCAGTGTGTGGGGAAGAGGTTTCAGTGTGTGGGGAAGGGTTTCAGTCTGTGGCGAAGAGGTTTCAGTGTGTGGGAAGAGGTTTCAGTGTGTGCGGAAGGGGTTCCAGTGTGTGTGTAAGTGGTTCAAGTGTGTGTGGAAGGGTTTTCAGTGTGTGTGTAAGTGGTTTCAGTGTGGGGATGTGTTTTAGTGTGTGTGAAAGATGTTTCAGTGTGTGGGGAAGAGGTTTCAGTGTGTGGAGAAGGGTTTCAGTGTGTGGGGATGTGTTTCAGCGTGTGGGGATGGGTTTCAGTGTGTGCGGAAGGGGTTTCAGTGCATGTGGAAGAGGTTTCAGTGTGTGGGGAAGGGGTTTCAGTGTGTGGGCATGAGATTTCAGAGTGTGGGGATGGGTTTCAATGTCTGGGGAAGGGTTTACAGTCTGTGCGGAAGAGGTTTCAGTGTGTGGGGAAGAAGTTTCAGTCTGTGGGGTAGGGGTTTCAGTATGTGGATAAGGGGTTTCAGTGTGTGGGGAAGAGGTTTCAGTATGTGGGGATGGGTTTCATTGTGTTGGGAATGGTTTCAGTGTGAGGGGAAGGGTTTCAGTTTGTGGGGATGTGTTTCATTGTGTGCGGAATGGGTTTCAGTGCATGTGGAAGAGGTTTCAGTGTGTGTGGAAGGAGTTTCAGCGAGTGGGTACGGGGTTTCAGCGTGTGGGGAAGGGTTTCAGAGTGTGGGGATGGGTTTCAGTGATTGCAGAACGGCTTTCAGTGTGTGGGGAAGAGGTTTCAGATGTGTGGGGAAGAGGTTTCAGTGTGTGGCGATGGGTTTCAGTGTGTGGGGAAGGGGTTTCAGTGTGTGGGGAAGGGGTTTCAGTGTGTGGGGAAGAGATTTCTGTGTGCGGGGATGGGTTTCAGTGTGTTGTTAAGGGGTTTCAGTCTGTGGGGAAGGGGTTTCAATGTGTGGGGAAGAGGTTTCAGTGTGTGGGGAAGGGGTTTCAATGCGTGGGGAAGTGGTTTCAGTGTGTGGTGAAGAGGTTTCAGTGTGTGGGGAAGAGGTTGCAGAGTGTGGGGAAGGGGTTTCAGTCTGTGGTGAAGTGGTTTCAGTGTGTGGGGAAAAGGTTTCAGTGTGTGGATAAGGGGTTTTAGTGTGTGGGGAAGAGGTTTCAGTGTGTGGGGATGCGTTTCATTGTGTGGGGAATGGCTTCAGTGTGAGGGGATGGGTTTCAGTGTTTTGGGATGGGTTTCAGTGAGTGTGGAATGGGTTTTAGTGCATTTGGAAGAGGTTTCAGTGTGTGTGGAAGGAGTTTCAGCGTGTGGGTAAGGGGTTTCAGCGTGTAGGGAAGGGTTTCAGTGTGCGGGGAAGGGGTTTCAGTGTGCGGGGAAGGTGTTTCCGTGTGTGTGAGGGTATTCAGTGTGTGGGGAAGGGGTTTTAGAGTGCGGGGAAGGGGTAACAGTGTGTGTGGAAGGCTTTTCATTGCGTGGGGAAGGGGTTTCAGTTTGTGTGGAAGAGGTTTCAGTGTGTGTGGAAGGGGTTTCAGTGTGTGGGGAAGAGGTTTCAGTGTGTGGTTATGGGTTTCAGTGTGTGGGGACGGGGTTTCAGTCTGTGGGGAAGGGGTTTCAGTGTGTGTGGAAGAGATTTCAGTGTGTGGGAATGGGTTTCAGTGTGTGCTTAAGGGGTTTCAGTCTGTGGGCAAGGTGTTTCAGTGTGTGGGGAAGAGGTTTCAGTGTGTGGGGAAGGGGTTTCAGTTTGTGGGGAAGTGGTTTCAGTGTGTGGGGAAGAGGTTTCAATGTGTGAGGAAGAGGTTTCAGAGTGTGGGGAAGGGGTTTCAGTCTGTGGGGATGTGGTTTCAGTCTGTGGGGAAGAGGTTTCAGTGTGTGGGGAAGGGTTTCAGTCTGTGGCGAAGAGGTTTCAGTGTGTGGGAAGAGGTTTCAGTGTGTGGGGAAGGATTTCAGTGTGTGGGGATGGGTTTCAGTGTGTGGGGATTGGTTTCAGTGTGTGGGGAATGGGATTCTGTGTGCGGGGAAGAGGTTTCAGTGTGTGGGTAAGGGGTTTCAGTCTGTGGGGAAGGGGTTTCTGTGTGCGGGGAAGAGGTTTCAGTGTGTGGGGAAGGGGTTTCAGTGTGTGGTGAAGAGGTTTCAGTGTGTGGGGAAGCGGTTGCAGAGTCTGGGGAAGGGGTTTCAGTCTGTGGTGAAGTGGTTTCAGTGTGTGGGGAAAAGGTTTCAGTGTGTGGATAAGGGGTTTCAGTGTGTGGGGAAGAGGTTTCAGTGTGTGGGGATGCGTTGCATTGTGTGGGGAATGGTTTCAGTGCGAGGGGATGGGTTTCAGTGTAAGGGGATGGGTTTCAGTGTGTGCGGTATGGGTTTCAGTGCATTTGGAAGATGTTTCAGTGTGTGTGGAAGGAGTTTCAGCGTGTGGGTAAGGGGTTTCAGCGTGAGGGGAAGGGTTTCAGTGTGCGGGGAAGGGGTTTCAGTGTGCGGGGAAGTGGTTTCCGTGTGTGTGAGGGTATTCAGTGTGTGGGGAAGGGGTTTCAGTGTGCGGGGAAGGGGTAACAGTGTGTGTGGAAGGGGTTTCAGTGCGTGGGGAAGGGGTTTCAGTTTGTGTGGAAGAGGTTTCAGTGTGTGTGGAAGGGGTTTCAGCGTACGGGGATGGGTTTCAGTGCGTGTGGAAGAAGTTTCAGCGTGTGGGGAAGAGGTTTCAGTGTGTGGGGAAGTGGTTTCAGTGTGTGTGGAAGAGGTTTCACTGTGTGTGGAAGAGGTTTCAGTGCGTGGGGATGGGGTTTCAGTGTGTGGGGAAGGGGTTTCAGTGTGTGGGGATGGGTTTCAGTCTGAGTGGAAGAGCTTTCAGTGTGTGGGGTAGAGGTTTCAGCGTGTGGGGAAGGGTTTCAGTGTGCGAGGAAAGGGTTTCAGTGTGCGGGGAAGGGATTTCAGAGTGTGTGGAAGCGGTTTCAGTGAGTGGGTAAGGGGATAAGTGTGCGGGGAAGGGGTTACAGTGTGCGGGAAAGGGTTTCAGTGTGTAGGGATGGGTTTCAGTGTGTGGGGAAGGGGTGTCAGGGTGTGTGGACGGGGATTAAGTGTGTGGGGAAGGGGTTTCAGTATGCGGGGAAGGGGTTTCAGTGCGTGGGGAAGGTGTTTTATTGTGTGGGGAAGTGGTTTCAGTGTGTGTGGAAGAGGTTTCAGTGTGTGTGGAAGAGGGTTCAGTGCGTGGGGAAGGAGTTTCAGTGTGTGGGGAAGAGGTTTCAGTGTGTGGGGAAGAGGTTTCAGTATGTGTGGAAGAGGTTGCAGTGCGTGGGAAGGGGTTTCAGTGTGTGGGGAAGAGGTTTCAGTGTGTGTGGAAGGGTTTCAGTCTGTGGGGAAGAGCTTTCAGTGTGTGGGGAAGAGGTTTCAGTGTGTGGGGATGGGTTTCAGTGATTGGGAAGAGATTTCTGTGTGCGGGGATGGGTTTCAGTGTGTGGTTAAGGGGTTTCAGTCTGTGGGGAAGGGGTTTCAGTGTGTGGGGAAGAGGTTTCAGTGTGTGGGGAAGGGGTTTCAATGTGTGGGGAAGTGGTTTCAGTGTGTGGTGAAGAGGTTTCAGTGTGTGGGGAAGCGGTTGCAGAGTGTGGGGAAGGGGTTTCAGTCTGTGGTGAAGTGGTTTCAGTGTGTGGGGAAAAGGTTTCAGTGTGTGGATAAGGGGTTTCAGTGAGTGGGGAAGAGGTTTCAGTGTGTGGGGATGCGTTGCATTGTGTGGGGAATGGTTTCAGTGTGAGGGGATGGGTTTCAGTGTTGGGGGATGGGTTTCAGTGTGTGCGGAATGGGTTTCAGTGCATTTGGAAGATGTTTCAGTGTGTGTGGAAGGAGTTTCAGCGTGTGGGTAAGGGGTTTCAGCGTGAGGGGAAGGGTTTCAGTGTGCGGGGAAGAGGTTTCAGTGTGCGGGGAAGGGGTTTCCGTGTGTGTGAGGGTATTCAGTGTGTGGGGAAGGTGTTTCAGTGTGCGGGGAAGGGGTACCAGTGTGTGTGGAAGGGGTTTCAGTGCGTGGGGAAGGGGTTTCAGTTTGTGTGGAAATGGTTTCAGTGTGTGTGGAAGGGGTTTCAGTGTGTGGGGATGGGATTCAGTGCGTGTGGAAGAAGTTTCAGCGTGTGGGGAAGAGGTTTCAGTGTGTGGGGAAGAGGTTTTAGTGTGTGTGGAAGAGGTTTCAGTGCGTGGGGATGGGGTTTAAGTGTGTGGGGAAGGGGTTTCAGTGTGTGGGGATGGGTTTCAGTCTGAGTGGAAGAGCTTTCAGTGTGTGGGGAAGAGGTTTCAGCGTGTGGGGAAGGGTTTCAGTGTGCGGGGAAGGGGTTTCAGTGTGCGGGGAAGGGATTTCAGAGTGTGTGGAAGCGGTTTCAGTGTGTGGGTAAGGTGTTTCAGTGTGCGGGGAAGGGGTTACAGTGTGCGGGGAAGGGTTTCAGTGTGTGGGGATGGGTTTCAGTGTGTGGGGAAGGGGTGTCAGTGTGTGTGGAAGGGGACTAAGTGTGTGGGGAAGGGGTTTCAGTAGGCGGGGAAGGGGTTACAGTGCCTGTGGAAGGGGTTTCAGTGATTGGGGAAGGTGTTTTATTGTGTGGGGAAGTTGTTTCAGTGTGTGTGGAAGAGGTTTCAGTGTGTGTGGAAGAGGGTTCAGTGCGTGGGGAAGAGGTTTTGGTATGTGTGGAAGAGGCTGCAGTGCGTGGGGAAGGGGTTTCAGTGTGTGGGGAAGAGGTTTCAGTGTGTGTGGAAGCGTTTCAGTCTGTGGGGAAGAGCTTTCAGTGTGTGGGGATGGGTTTCAGTGAGTGGGGATGGGTTTCAGTGTGTGGGGAAGGGGTTTCAGTGTGTGGGGAAGAGGTTTCAGTGTGTGGTTATGGGTTTCAGTGTGTGGGGACGGGGTTTAAGTCTGTGGGGATGGGGTTTCAGTGTGTGTGGAAGAGATTTCAGTGTGTGGGAATGGGTCTCAGTGTGTGGATAAGGGGTTTCAGTCTGTGGGCAAGGGGTTTCAGTGTGTGGGGAAGAGGTTTTAGTGTGTGGGGAAGGGGTTTCAGTTTGTGGGGAAGTGGTTTCAGTGTGTGGGGAATGGGTTTCAGTGTGTGGGGAAGAGGTTTCAGTGTGTGGGGAAGGTTTTCAGTCTGTGGCGAAGAGGTTTCAGTGTGTGGGAAGAGGTTTCAGTGTGTGGGGAAGGATTTCAGTGTGTGGGGATGGGTTTCAGTGTGTGGGGATTGGTTTCAGTGTGTGGGGAATGGGTTTCAGTGCATGTGGAATGGGTTTCAGTGCGTGTGGAAGAGGTTTCAGTGTGTGTGGATAAGGGGTTTCAGTGTGTGGGGAAGAGGTTTCAGTATGTGGGGATGGGTTTCATTGTGTGCGGAATGGATTCAGTGTGAGGGGATGGGTTTCAGTTTGTGGGGATGTGTTTCAGTGTGTGCGGAATGGGTTTCAGTGCATGTGGAAGAGGTTTCAGTGTTTGTGGAAGGGTTTTCAGCGAGTGGCTAAGGGGTTTCAGCGTGTGGGGAAGGGTTTCAGTGTGCGGGGAAGGGGTTTCAGTGTGCGGGGAAGGGGTTTCCGTGTGTGTGGAAGGGGATTCAGTGTGTGGGGAAGGGGATTCATTGTGCGGGGAAGGGGTTTCAGTGCGTGGGGAAGGGGTTTTATTGTGTGTGGAAGAGGTTTCAGTGTGTGTGGAAGAGGTTTCAGTGTGTGGGGATGGGTTTCAGTACGTGTGGAATAAGTTTAAGCGTGTGGGGAAGAGTTTTCAGTGTGTGGGGAGGAGGTTTCAGTGTGTGTAGAAGAGGTTTCGGTGCGTGGGGAAGGAGTTTCAGTGTGTGGGGAAGAGGTTTCAGTGTGTGGGGAAGAGGTTTCAGTATGTGTGGAAGAGGTTTCAGTGCGTGGGGAAGGGGTTTCAGTGTGTGTGGAACAGGTTTCAGTGTGCGGGGAAGGGTTTCAGTCTGTGGGGAAGAGCTTTCAGTGTGTGGGGAAGAGGTTCCAGTGTGTGGGGATGGGTTTCAGAGTGTGGGGAAGGGTTTCAGTGATTGCGGAAGGGGTTCCAGTGTGTGGGGAAGAGGTTTCAGTGTGTGGGGAAGAGGTTTCAGTGTTTGGGGATGTGTTTCAGTTTGTGGGGAAGGGGTTTCAGTGTGTGGGGAAGGGGTTTCAGTGTGTGGGGAAGAGGTTTCTGTGTGTGGGGATGGGTTTCAGTGAGTGGTTAAGGGGTTTCAGTCTGTGGGGAAGGGGTTTCAGTGTGTGGGGAAGAGGTTTCAGTGTGTGGGGAAGGGGTTTCAGTGTGTGGGGAAGTGGTTTCACTGTATGGTGAAGAGGTTTCAGTGTGTGGGGAAGAGGTTGCAGAGTGTGGGGAAGGGGTTTCAGTCTGTGGGGAATTGGTTTCAGTGTGTGGGGAAATGGTTTCAGTGTGTGCATAAGGGGTTTCAGTTTGTGGGGAAGAGGTTTCAGTCTGTGGGGAATTGGTTTCAGTTTGTGGGGAAATGTTTTCAGTGTGTGCATAAGGGGTTTCAGTTTGTGGGGAAGAGGCTTCAGTGTGTGGGGATGCGTTTCATATTGTGTGGAATGGTTTCAGTGTGAGGGGAAGGAGTTTCAGCGTGTGGGTATTGGGTTTCAGCGTGTGGGGAAGGGTTTCAGTGTGTGGGGAAGAGGTTTCTGTGTGTGGGGATGGGTTTCAGTCTGTGGGGAAGGGTTTCAGTGTGCGGGGAAGGGGTTTCAGTGTGCGGGGAAGGGGTTTCCGTGTGTGTGAGGGGATTACGTGTGTGGGGAAGGGGTGACAGTGTGTGTGGAAGGGGTTTCAGTGCGTGGGGTAGGGGTTTCAGTTTGTGTGGAAGAGGTTTCAGTGTGTGTGGAAGGTGTTTCAGTGTGTGGGGATGGGTTTCAGTGCTTGTGGAAGTAGTTTCAGCGTGAGGGGAAGAGGTTTCAGCCTGTGGGGAAGAGGTTTCAGTGTGTGTGGAAGAGGTTTCAGTGTGTGGGGATGGGGTTTGAGTGTGTGGGGAAGGGGTTTCAGTGTGTGGGGATGGGTTTCAGTCTGAGTGGAAGTGCTTTCAGTGTGAGGGCAAGAGGTTTCAGCGTGTGGGGAAGGGTTTCAGTGCGCGGGGAAGGGGTTTCAGTGTGCGGGGAAGGGATTTCAGTGTGTGTGGAAGCGGTTTCAGTGTGTGGGGAAGGGGTTTCAGTGTGCGGGGAAGGGGTTACAGTGTGTGGGGAAGGGTTTCAGTGTGTAGGGATGGGTTTCAGTGTGTGGGGAAGGTGTTTCAGGGTGTGGGGTTGGGTTTCAGTGTGTGGGGAAGAGGTTTCAGTCTGTGGGGATGTGGTTTCAGTGTGTGGGGAAGTGGTTTCAGTGTGTGAGGAAGGGGTCTCAGTGTGTGGTGAAGGGGATTCAGTGTGTGGGGAAGAGTTTTCAGTGTGCGGGGAAGGGGTTTCAGTGTGTGGGGAAGAGGTTTCAGTGTGTGGGGAAGAGGTTTCAGTGTGCGGGGAAGAGGTTTCAGTGTGTCTGGAAGATGTTTCAGTGCTTGGGGAAGGGGTTTCAGTGTGTGGGGAAGAGGTTTCAGTGTGTGGGGAAGGGTTTCAGTCTGTGGCGAAGAGGTTTCAGTGTGTGGGAAGAGGTTTCAGTGTGTGCGGAAGGGGTTTCAGTGTGTGTGGAAGAGGTTTAAGTGTGTGTGGAAGGGTTTTCAGTGTGTGTGTAAGTGGTTTCAGTGTGGGGATGTGTTTTAGTGTGTGTGAAAGATGTTTCAGTGTGTGGGGAAGAGGTTTCAGTGTGTGGAGAAGGGTTTCAGTGTGTGGGGATGTGTTTCAGTGTGTGGGGATGGGTTTCAGTGTGTGCGGAAGGGGTTTCAGTGCATGTGGAAGAGGTTTCAGTGTGTGGGGAAGGGGTTTCAGTGTGTGGGCATGAGATTTCAGAGTGTGGGGATGGGTTTCAATGTCTGGGGAAGGGTTTACAGTCTGTGCGGAAGAGGTTTCAGTGTGTGGGGAAGAAGTTTCAGTCTGTGGGGAAGGGGTTTCAGTATGTGGATAAGGGGTTTCAGTGTGTGGGGAAGAGGTTTCAGTATGTGGGGATGGTTTTCATTGTGTTGGGAATGGTTTCAGTGTGAGGGGAAGGGTTTCAGTTTGTGGGGATGTGTTTCATTGTGTGCGGAATGGGTTTCAGTGCATGTGGAAGAGGTTTCAGTGTGTGTGGAAGGAGTTTCAGCGAGTGGGTACGGGGTTTCAGCGTGTGGGGAAGGGTTTCAGAGTGTGGGGATGGGTTTCAGTGATTGCAGAAGGGCTTTCAGTGTGTGGGGAAGAGGTTTCAGATGTGTGGGGAAGAGGTTTCAGTGTGTGGCGATGGGTTTCAGTGTGTGGGGAAGGGGTTTCAGTGTGTGGGGAAGGGGTTTCAGTGTGTGGGGAAGAGATTTCTGTGTGCGGGGATGGGTTTCAGTGTGTTGTTAAGGGGTTTCAGTCTGTGGGGAAGGGGTTTCAATGTGTGGGGAAGAGGTTTCAGTGTGTGGGGAAGGGGTTTCAGTGTGTGGGGAACTGGTTTCAGTGTGTGGTGAAGAGGTTTCAGTGTGTGGGGAAGAGGTTGCAGAGTGTGGGGAAGGGGTTTCAGTCTGTGGTGAAGTGGTTTCAGTGTGTGGGGAAAAGGTTTCAGTGTGTGGATAAGGGGTTTCAGTGTGTGGGGAAGAGGTTTCAGTGTGTGGGGATGCGTTTCATTGTGTGGGGAATGGCTTCAGTGTGAGGGGATGGGTTTCAGTGTTTGGGGATGGGTTTCAGTGTGTGCGGAATGGGTTTTAGTGCATTTGGAAGAGGTTTCAGTGTGTGTGGGAGGAGTTTCAGCGTGTGGGTAAGGGGTTTCAGCGTGAGGGGAAGGTTTTCAGTGTGCGGGGAAGGGGTTTCAGTGTGCGGGGAAGGGGTTTCCGTGTGTGTGAGGGTATTCAGTGTGTGGGGAAGGGGTTTTAGAGTGCGGGGAAGGGGTAACAGTGTGTGTGTAAGGCTTTTCATTGCGTGGGGAAGGGGTTTCAGTTTGTGTGGAAGAGGTTTCAGTGTGTGTGGAAGGGGTTTCAGTGTGTGGGGAAGAGGTTTCAGTGTGTGGTTATGGGTTTCAGTGTGTGGGGACGGGGTTTCAGTCTGTGGGGAAGGGGTTTCAGTGTGTGTGGAAGAGATTTCAGTGTGTGGGAATGGGTTTCAGTGTGTGCTTAAGGGGTTTCAGTCTGGGGGCAAGGTGTTTCAGTGTGTGGGGAAGAGGTTTCAGTGTGTGGGGAAGGGGTTTCAGTTTGTGGGGAAGTGGTTTCAGTGTGTGGGGAAGAGGTTTCAATGTGTGGGGAAGAGGTTTCAGAGTGTGGGGAAGGGGTTTCAGTCTGTGGGGATGTGGTTTCAGTCTGTGGGGAAGAGGTTTCAGTGTGTGGGGAAGGGGTTTCAGTGAGCGGAGAAGGGGTTTCCGTGTGCGGGGAAGAGGTTTCAGTGTGTGGGGAAGAGGTTTCAGTGTGTGGGGAAGGGTTTCAGTCTGTTGCGAAGAGGTTTCAGTGTGTGGGAAGAGGTTTCAGTGTGTGGGGAAGGATTTCAGTGTGTGGGGATGGGTTTCAGTGTGTGGGGATTGGTTTCAGTGTGTGGGGAATGGGTTTCTGTGCATGTGGAAGATGTTTCAGTGTGTGACGAAGGGGTTTCAGTGTGTGGATAAGGGGCTTCAGTGTGTGGGGAAGAGGTTTCAGTATGTGGGGATGGGTTTCATTGTGTGCGGAATGGTTTCAGTGTGAGGGGATGGGTTTCAGTTTGTGGGGATGTGTTTCAGTGTGTGCGGAATGGGTTTCAGTGCATGTGGAAGAGGTTTCAGTGTGTGTGGAAGGGGTTTCAGCGAGTGGGTTATGGGTTTCAGCGTGTTGGGAAGGGTTTCAGTGTGCGGGGAAGGGGTTTCAGTGTGCGGGGAAGGGGTTTCCGTGTTTGTGGAAGGGGATTCAGTGTGTGGGGAAGGGGTTTCATTGTGCGGGGAAGGGGTTACAGTGTGTGTGGAAGGGGTTTCAGTGCGTGGGGAAGGGGTTTTATTGTGTGTGGAAGATGTTTCAGTGTGTATGGAAGAGGTTTCAATGTGTGGGGATGGGTTTCAGTGCGTGTGGAATAAGTTTAAGCGTGTGGGGAAGAGTTTTCAGTGTGTGGGGAGGAGGTTTCAGTGTATGTAGAAGAGGTTTCGGTGCGTGGGGAAGGAATTTCAGTGTGTGGGGAAGAGGTTTCAGTGTGTGGGGAAGAGGTTTCAGTATGTGTGGAAGAGGTTTCAGTGCGTGGGGAAGGGGTTTCAGTGTGTGTGGAACAGGTTTCAGTGTGCGGGGAAGGGTTTCAGTCTGTGGGGAAAAGCTTTCAGTGTGTGGGGAAGAGGTTCCAGTGTGTGGGGATGGGTTTCAGAGGGTGGGGAAGGGTTTCAGTGATTGCGGAAGGGGTTCCAGTGTGTGGGGAAGAGGTTACAGTGTGTGGGGAAGATGTTTCAGTGTTTGGGGATGTGTTTCAGTGTGTGGGGAAGGGGTTTCAGTGTGTGGGGAAGGGGTTTCACTGTGGGGCGAAGAGATTTCTGTGTGTGGGGATGGGTTTCAGTGTGTGTTTAAGGGGTTTCAGTCTGTGGGGAAGGGGTTTCAGTGTGTGGGGAAGAGGTTTCAGTGTGTGGGGAAGGGGATTCAGTGTGTGGGGAAGTGGTTTCACTGTGTGGTGAAGAGGTTTCAGTGTGTGGGGAAGAGGTTGCAGAGTGTGGGGAAGGGGTTTCAGTCTGTGGGGAAGAGGTTTCAGTGTGTGGGGATGCGTTTCATTGTGTGGGGAATAGTTTCAGTGTGAGGGGATGGGTTTCCGTGTTTGGGGATGGGATTCAGTGTGTGCGCAAGGGGTTTCAGTGCATGTGGAAGAGGTTTCAGTGTGTGTGGAAGGAGTTTCAGCGTGCGGGTAATGGGTTTCAGCGTTTGGGGAAGGGTTTCAGTGTGCGGGGAATGGGTTTCAGTGTGCGGGGAAGGGATTTCTGTGTGTGTAGAAGCGGTTTCAGTGTGTGGGGAAGGGGTTTCAGTGTGCGGGGAAGGGGTTACAGTGTGTGGGGAAGGGTTTCAGTCTGTAGGGATGGGTTTCAGTGTGTGGGGAAGGGGTTTCAGTGTGTGGGGAGGAGGTTTAAGAGTGTGGTGAACATGTTTTAAGTGAGTGGGGAAGGGGTTTCAGAGTGTGGGGAAGTGGTTTCATTGTGTGGGGAAGAGGTTTCAATGTGTGGGGAAGAGGTTTCAGAGTGTGGGGAAGGGGTTTCTGTCTGTGGGGATGTGGTTTCAGTGTGTGGGGAAGTGGTTTCAGTGTGTGTGGAAGGGGTTTCAGTGTGTGGGGAAGAGTTTTCTGTGTGTGGGGAAGGGGTTTCAGTGTGTGGGGAAGAGGTTTCAGTGTGTGGGGGAGAGGTTTCAGTGTGAGGGGAAGAGGTTTCAGTGTGTCTGGAAGATGTTTCAGTGCTTGGGGAAGGGGTTTCAGTGTGTGGGGAAGAGGTTTCAGTGTGTGGGGAAGGGTTTCAGTCTGTGGCGAAGAGGTTTCAGTGTGTGGGAAGAGGTTTCAGTGTGTGCGGAAGGGGTTTCAATGTGTGTGGAAGAGGTTTAAGTGTGTGTGGAAGGGTTTTCAGTGTGTGTGTAAGTGGTTTCAGTGTGGGGATGTGTTTTAGTGTGTGTGAAAGATGTTTCAGTGTATGGGGAAGAGGTTTCAGTGTGTGGAGAAGGGTTTCAGTATGTGGGGATGGGTTTCACTGTGTGGGGATGGATTCAGTGTGTGCGGAAGGGGTTTCAGTGTATGTGGAAGAGGTTTCAGTGTGTGGGGAAGGGGTTTCAGTGTGTGGGCATGAGATTTCAGAGTGTGGGGATGGGTTTCAATGTCTGGGGAAGGGTTTACAGTCTGTGCGGAAGAGGTTTCAGTGTGTGGGGAAGAAGTTTCAGTCTGTGGGGAATTGGTTTCAGTGTGTGAATAAGGGTTTCAGTGTGTGGGGAAGAGGTTTCAGTATGTGGGGATGGTTTTCATTGTGTGGGGAATGGTTTCAGTGTGAGGGGATGGGTTTCAGTTTGTGGGGATGTGTTTCATTGTGTGCGGAATGGGTTTCAGTGCATGTGGAAGAGGTTTCAGTGTGTGTGGAAGGAGTTTCAGCGAGTGGGTAAGGGGTTTCAGCGTGTGGCGAAGGGTTTCAGAGTGTGGGGATGGGTTTCAGTGATAGCAGAAGGGCTTTCAGTGTGTGGGGAAGAGGTTTCAGTGTGTGGCGATGGGTTTCAGTGTGTGGGGAAGGGGTTTCAGTGTGTGGGGAAGGGGTTTCTGTGTGTGGGGAAGAGATTTCTGTGTGCGGGGATGGGTTTCAGTGTGTTGTTAAGGGGTTTCAGTCTGTGGGGAAGGGGTTTCAGTGTGTGGGGAAGAGGTTTCAGTGTGTGGGGAAGGGGTTTCAATGTGTGGGGAAGTGGTTTCAGTGTGTGGTGAAGAGGTTTCAGTGTGTGGGGAAGAGGTTGCAGAGTGTGGGGAAGGGGTTTCAGTCTGTGGAGAAGTGGTTTCAGTGTGTGGGGAAAAGGTTTCAGTGTTTGGATAAGGGGTTTCAGTGTGTGGGGAAGAGGTTTCAGCGTGTTGGGATGTGTTTCATTGTGTGGGGAATGGCTTCAGTGTGAGGGGATGGGTTTCAGTGTTTGGGGATGCGTTTCAGTGTGTGCGGAATGGGTTTCAGTGCATTTGGAAGAGGTTTCAATGTGTGTGGAAGGAGTTTCAGCGTGTGGGTAAGGGGTTTCAGCGTGTGGGGAAGGGTTTCAGTGTGCGGGGAAGGGGTTTCAGTGTGCGGGGAAGGGGTTTCCTTGAGTGTGAGGATATTCAGTGTGTGGGGAAGGGGTTTCAGTGTGCGGGGAAGTGGTAACAGTGTGTGTGGAAGGCATTTCATTGCGTGGGGAAGGGGTTTCAGTTTGTGTGGAAGTGGTTTCAGTGTGTGTGGAAGGAGTTTCAGTGTGTGGGGATGGGTTTCAGTGCGTGTGGAAGAAGTTTCAGCGTGTGGGGAAGAGGTTTCAGTGTGTGGGGAAGAGGTTTCAGTGTGTGTGGAAGAGGTTTCAGTGCGTGGGGATGGGGTTTCAGTGTGTGGGGAAGGGGTTTCAATGTGTGGGGATGGGTTTCAGTCTGAGTGGAATTGCTTTCAGTGTGTGGGGAAGAGGTTTCAGCTTGTGGGGAAGGGTTTCAGTGTGCGGGGAAGGGGTTTCAGTGTGCGGGGAAGTGATCTCAGTGTAGGTGGAAGCGTTTTCTGTGTGTGGGTAAGGGGTTTCAGAGTGCGGGGAAGGGGTTTCAGTGTGTGGGGAAGAGGTTTCAGTGTGTGGTTATGGGTTTCAGTGTGTGGGGACGGGGTTTCAGTCTGTGGGGAAGGGGTTTCAGTGTGTGTGGAAGAGATTTCAGTGTGTGGGAATGGGTTTCAGTGTGTGCTTAAGGGGTTTCAGTCTGGGGGCAAGGTGTTTCAGTGTGTGGGTAAGAGGTTTCAGTGTGTGGGGAAGGGGTTTCAGTTTGTGGGGAAGTGGTTTCAGTGTGTGGGGAAGAGGTTTCAATGTGTGGGGAAGAGGTTTCAGAGTGTGGGGAAGTGGTTTCAGTCTGTGGGGATGTGGTTTCAGTCTGTGGGGAAGAGGTTTCAGTGTGTGGGGAAGGGGTTTCAGTGAGCGGAGAAGGGGTTTCCGTGTGCGGGGAAGAGGTTTCAGTGTGTGGGGAAGAGGTTTCAGTGTGTGGGGAAGGGTTTCAGTCTGTGGCGAAGAGGTTTCAGTGTGTGGGAAGAGGTTTCAGTGTGTGGGGAAGGATTTCAGTGTGTGGGGATGGGTTTCAGTGTGTGGGGATTGGTTTCAGTGTGTGGGGAATGGGTTTCTGTGCATGTGGAAGATGTTTCAGTGTGTGTGGAAGGGGTTTCAGTGTGTGGATAAGGGGCTTCAGTATGTGGGGAAGAGGCTTCAGTATGTGGGGATGGGTTTCATTGTGTGCGGAATGGTTTCAGTGTGAGGGGATGGGTTTCAGTTTGAGGGGATGTGTTTCAGTGTGTGCGGAATGGGTTTCAGTGCATGTGGAAGAGGTTTCAGTGTGTGTGGAAGGGGTTTCAGCGAGTGGGTTATGGGTTTCAGCGTGTTGGGAAGGGTTTCAGTGTGCGGGGAAGGGGTTTCAGTGTGCGGGGAAGGGGTTTCCGTGTTTGTGGAAGGGGATTCAGTGTGTGGGGAAGGGGTTTCATTGTGCGGGGAAGGGGTTACAGTGTGTGTGGAAGGGGTTTCAGTGCGTGGGGAAGGGGTTTTATTGTGTGTGGAAGATGTTTCAGTGTGTATGGAAGAGGTTTCAATGTGTGGGGATGGGTTTCAGTGCGTGTGGAATAAGTTTAAGCGTGTGGGGAAGAGTTTTCAGTGTGTGGGGAGGAGGTTTCAGTGTATGTAGAAGAGGTTTCGGTGCGTGGGGAAGGAATTTCAGTGTGTGGGGAAGAGGTTTCAGTGTGTGGGGAAGAGGTTTCAGTATGTGTGGAAGAGGTTTCAGTGCGTGGGGAAGGGGTTTCAGTGTGTGTGGAAGAGGTTCCAGTGTGTGGGGATGGGTTTCAGAGGGTGGGGAAGGGTTTCAGTGATTGCGGAAGGGGTTCCAGTGTGTGGGGAAGAGGTTTCAGTGTGTGGGGAAGATGTTTCAGTGTTTGGGGATGTGTTTCAGTGTGTGGGGAAGGGGTTTCAGTGTGTGGGGAAGGGGTTTCACTGTGGGGCGAAGAGATTTCTGTGTGTGGGGATGGGTTTCAGTGTGTGTTTAAGGGGTTTCAGTCTGTGGGGAAGGGGTTTCAGTGTGTGGGGAAGAGGTTTCAGTGTGTGGGGAAGGGGATTCAGTGTGTGGGGAAGAGGTTTCACTGTGTGGTGAAGAGGTTTCAGTGTGTGGGGAAGAGATTGCAGAGTGTGGGGAAGGGGTTTCAGTCTGTGGGGAAGAGGTTTCAGTGTGTGGGGATGCGTTTCATTGTGTGGGGAAGTGATCTCAGTGTAGGTGGAAGCGGTTTCTGTGAGTGGGTAAGGGGTTTCAGAGTGCGGGGAAGGGGTTACAGTGTGTGGGGAAGGGTTTCAGAGTGTGGGGATGGGTTTCATTGAGTGGGGAAGGGGTTTCAGGGTGTGTGGAAGGGGATTCAGTGTGTGGGGAAGGGGTTTCAGTGTCCGTGGAAGGGGTTACAGTGTGTGTGGAAGGGGTTTCAGTGCATGGGGAAGGTGTTTTATTGTGTTGGGAAGAGGTTTCAGTGTGTGTGGAAAAGGTTTCAGTGTGTGTGGAAGAGGGTTCAGTGCTTGGGGAAGGAGTTTCAGTGTGTGGGGAAGAGGTTTCAGTGTGTGGGGAGGAGGTTTCAGTGTGTGGGGAAGAGGTTTCAGCATGTGTGGAAGAGGTTGCAGTGCGTGGGGAAGGGGTTTCAGTGTGTGGGGAAGAGGTCTCAGTGTGTGTGGAAGGGTTTCTGTCTGTGGGGAAGAGCTTTCAGTGTGTGGGGAAGAGGTTTCAGTGTGTGGGGATGGGTTTCAGTGTGTGGGGATGGGTTTCAGTGTGTGGGGAAGGGGTTTCAGTGTGTGGGGAAGATGTTTCAGTGTGTGGGGATGGGTTTCAGTGTGTGGGGGACGGGGTTTCAGTCAGTGGGGAAGGGGTCTCAGTGTGTGTGGTGAGAGTTCAGTGTGTGGGAATGGGTTTCAGTGTGTGATTAAGGGGTTTCAGTCTGTGGGCAAGGGGTTTCAGTGTGTAGGGAAGAGGTTTCAGTGTGTGGGGAAGGGGTTTCAGTTTATGGGGAAGTTGTTTCAGTGTGTGTAGAAGAGGTTTCAGTGTGTGGGGAAGAGGTTTCAGAGTGTGGGGAAGGGGTTTCAGTCTGTGGGGAAGTGGTTTCAGTCTGTGGGGAAGAGGTTTCAGTGTGTGGTGAAGGGGTTTCAGTGTGTGGTGAAGGGGATTCAGTGTGTGGGGAAGAGGTTTCAGTGTGCGGGGATGGGGTTTCCGTGTGTGGGTAAGAGGTTTCAGTGTGTGGCGAAGAGGTTTCAGTGTGTGGGGAAGGGTTTCAGTCTGTGGCAAAGAGGTTTCAGTGTGTGGGAAGAGGTTTCAGTGTGTGGGGAAGGATTTCAGTGTGTGGGGATGGGTTTCAGTGTGTGGGGATTGGTTTCAGTGTGTGGGGAATGTGTTTCAGTGTGTGGGGAAGAGGTTTCAGTGTGTGGGGATGGGTTTCAGTGTGTGGGGAAGGGGTTTCAGTGAGTGGGGAAGGGGTTTCAGTGTGTGGGCATGAGGTTTCAGAGTGTGGGGATGGGTTTCAATGTCTGGGGAAGGGTTTACAGTCTGTGCGGAAGAGGTTTCAGTGTGTGGGGAAGAAGTTTCAGTCTGTGGGGAAGGGGTTTCAGTGTGTGGATAAGGGGTTTCAGTGTGCGGGGAAGAGGTTTCAGTATGTGGGGATGGGTTTCATTGTGTGGGGAATGGTTTCAGTGTGAGGGGATGGGTTTCAGTTTGTGGGGATGTGTTTCAGTGTGTGCGGCATGGGTTTCAGTGCATGTGGAAGAGGTTTCAGTGTATGTGGAAGGAGTGTCAGCGAGTGGGTAATGGGTTTCAGCGTGTGGGGAAGGGTTTTAGTGTGCGGGGAAAGGGTTTCAGTGTGCAGGGAAGGTGTTTCCGTGTGTGTGGAAGGGGATTGAGTGTGTGGGGAATGGGTTTTTTTGTGTGTGGAAGAGGTTTCAGTGTGTGTGGAAGAGGTTTCAGTGTGTGGGGATGGGTTTCAGTGCGTGTGGAATAAGTTTAAGCGTGTGGGGAAGAGTTTTCAGTGTGTGGGGAAGAGGTTTCAGTGTGTGTAGAAGAGGTTTCGGTGCGTGGGGAAGGAGTTTCAGTGTGTGGGGAAGAGGTATCAGTATGTGTGGAAGAGGTTTCATTGCGTGGGGAAGGGGTTTCAGTGTGTGGGGAAGAGGTTTCAGTGTGTGGGGAAGGGTTTCAGTCTTTGGGGAAGAGCTTTCAGTGTGTGGGGAAGAGGTTCCAGTGTGTGGGGATGGGTTTCAGAGTGTGGGGAAGGGTTTCAGTGATTGCGGAAGGGGTTTCTGTGTGTGGGGAAGAGGTTTCAGTGTGTGGGGAAGATGTTTCAGTGTTTGGGGATGTGTTTCAGTGTGTGGTAAAGGGGTTTCAGTGTGTGGGGAAGGGGTTTCAGTGTGTGGGGAAGAGATTTCTGTGTGTGGGGATGGGTTTCCGTGTGTGGTTCAGGGGATTCAGTCTGTGGGGAAGGGGTTTCAGTGTGTGGGGAAGAGGTTTCAGTGTGTGAGGAAGGGGTTTCAGTGTGTGGGGAAGTGGTTTCAGTAGTGGTGAAGAGGTTTCAGTGTGTGGGGAAGAGGTTGCAGAGTGTGGGGAAGGGGTTTCAGTATGTGGGGAAGTGGTTTCAGTGTGTGGGGAAAAGGTTTCAGTGTGTGGAGAAGGGGTTTCAGTGTGTGGGGAAGAGGTTTCAGTGTGTGGTGAAGCGTTTCATTGTGTGGGGAATGGTTTCAGTGTGAGGGGATGGTTTTCAGTGTATGGAGAAGGTGCTTCAGTGTGTGGGGAAGTGTTTCAGTGCGTGGATTAGGGGTTTCAGTGTGTGGGGAAGGTGTTTCAGTGTGTGGGGAAGTTGTTTCAGTGTGTGGGGAAGGCTTTCAGTGTGTGGGGATGTGTTTCAGTGTGTGGGGAAGGGTTTCAGTGTGTGGGGAAGGTGTTTCAGTGTGTGGGTATGGGTTTCAGTGTGTGGGGAAGGTGTTTCAGTTTGTGGGTATGGGTTTCAGTGAGTGGGGAAGGGTTTCAGTGTGTGGGGAAGGGTTTCAGTGTGTGGGGAAGGGGTTTCAGTCTGTAGGGAATGGGTTTCAGTGTGTGGCGAAGGTGTTTCAGTGTGTGTGGGGATGGGTTTCAGTGAGTGTGGAAGGTGTTTCAGTCTGTGCGGAAGGGGTTTCAGTGTGTGGGGAAGGGGTTTCAGTGTGCGGGGAAGGTGGTTCAGTGTATGGGGAATGGGTTTCTGTGTGCGGGGAAGGGGTTTGATTGTGTGGGGACGGTGTTTCATTGTGTGTGGGGATGGGTTTCAGTGTGTGTGGGGATGGGTTTCAGAGTGTGGGGAAGGTGTTTCAGAGTGTGCGGAAGGTGTTTCAGTGTGTGGGGAAGGGTTTCAGTGTGTGTGGGGAAGGGTTTCAGTGCGTGGGGAAGGGGTTTCAGTGTGTGGGGAAGGTGTCCCAGTGTGTGGGGATGTGTTTCAGTGTGTGGGGAAGGTGTTTCAGTGTGTGGGGAAGGGGTTTCAGTGTGTGGGGAAGGTGCTTCAGTGTGTGGGGATTTCTTTCAGTGTGTTGGGAAGGAGTTTCAGTGTGTGGGGAAGGGGATTCAGTGTGTGGGGAAGGTGTTTCAGTGTTTGGGGAAGGGTTTCAGTGTGTGGGGAATGTGTTTCAGTGTGTGGCGAAGGTGTTTCAGTGTGTGGGGATGTGTTTCAGTGTGTGGGGAAGGGTTTCAGTGTGTGGGGAAGGTGTTTCAGTGTGTAGGGAATGGGTTTCAGTGTGTGGGTAAGAGGTTTCAGTGTGTGGCGAAGAGGTTTCAGTGTGTGGGGAAGGGTTTCAGTCTGTGGCGAAGAGGTTTCAGTGTGTGGGAAGAGGTTTCAGTGTGTGGGGAAGGATTTCTGTGTGTGGGGATGGGTTTCAGTGTGTGGGGATTGGTTTCAGTGTTTGGGGAATGTGTTTCAGTGTGTGGGGAAGAGGTTTCAGTGTGTGGGGATGGGTTTCAGTGTGTGGGGAAGGGGTTTCATTGTGTGGGGAAGGGGTTTCAGTGTGTGGGCATGAGGTTTCAGAGTGTGGGGATGGGTTTCAATGTCTGGGGAAGGGTTTACAGTCTGTGCGGAAGAGGTTTCAGTGTGTGGGGAAGAAGTTTCAGTCTGTAGGGAAGGGGTTTCAGTGTGTGGATAAGGGGTTTCAGTGTGTGGGGAAGAGGTTTCAGTATGTGGGGATGGGTTTCATTGTGTGGGGAATGGTTTCAGTGTGAGGGGATGGGTTTCAGTTTGTGGGGATGTGTTTCAGTGTGTGCGGCATGGGTTTCAGTGCATGTGGAAGAGGTTTCAGTGTATGTGGAAGGAGTGTCAGCGAGTGGGTAATGGGTTTCAGCGTGTGGGGAAGGGTTTTAGTGTGCGGGGAAAGGGTTTCAGTGTGCAGGGAAGGGGTTTCCGTGTGTGTGGAAGGGGATTGAGTGTGTGGGGAATGGGTTTTTTTGTGTGTGGAAGAGGTTTCAGTGTGTGTGGAAGAGGTTTCAGTGTGTGGGGATGGATTTTAGTGCGTGTGGAATAAGTTTAAGCGTGTGGGAAAGAGTTTTCAGTGTGTGGGGAAGAGGTTTCAGTGTGTGTAGAAGAGGTTTCGGTGCGTGGGGAAGGAGTTTCAGTGTGTGGGGAAGAGGTTTCAGTATGTGTGGAAGAGGTTTCATTGCGTGGGGAAGGGGTTTCAGTGTGTGGGGAAGAGGTTTCAGTGTGTGGGGAAGGGTTTCAGTCTTTGGGGAAGAGCATTCAGTGTGTGGGGAAGAGGTTCCAGTGTGTGGGGAAGGGTTTCAGTGATTGCGGAAGGGGTTTCAGTGTGTGGGGAAGAGGTTTCAGTGTGTGGGGAAGATGTTTCAGTGTTTGGGGATGTGTTTCAGTGTGTGGGAAAGGGATTTCAGTGTGTGGGGAAGGGGTTTCAGTGTGTGGGGAAGAGCTTTCAGTGTGTGGGGAAGAGGTTCCAGTGTGTGGGGAAGGGTTTCAGTGATTGCGGAAGGGGTTTCAGTGTGTGGGGAAGAGGTTTCAGTGTTTGGGGAAGGGGTTTCAGTGTGTGGGGAAGTGGTTTCAGTAGTGGTGAAGAGGTTTCAGTGTGTGGGGAAGAGGTTGCAGAGTGTGGGGAAGGGGTTTCAGTATGTGGAGAAGTGGTTTCAGTGTGTGGGGAAAAGGTTTCAGTGTGTGGAGAAGGGGTTTCAGTGTGTGGGGAAGAGGTTTCAGTGTGTGGTGATGCGTTTCATTGTGTGGGGAATGGTTTCAGTGTGAGGGGATGGTTTTCAGTGAATGGAGAAGGTGCTTCAGTGTGTGGGGAAGTGTTTCAGTGCGTGGATTAGGGGTTTCAGTGCGTGGGGAAGGTGTTTCAGTGTGTGGGGAAGGTGTTTCAGTGTGTGGGGAAGGCTTTCAGTGTGTGGGGATGTGTTTCAGTGTGTGGGGAAGGGTTTCAGTGTGTGGGGAAGGGTTTCAGTCTGTGGGGAAGGTGTTTCAGTGTGTGGGGAAGGTGTTTCAGTGTGTGGGGAAGGCTTTCAGTGTGTGGGGATGTGTTTCAGTGTGTGGGGAAGGGTTTCAGTGTGTGGGGAAGGGGTTTCAGTCTGTAGGGAATGTGTTTCAGTGTGTTGCGAAGGTGTTTCAGTGTGTGTGGGGATGGTTTTCAGTGAATGGAGAAGGTGCTTCAGTGTGTGGGGAAGTGTTTCAGTGCGTGGATTAGGGGTTTCAGTGCGTGGGGAAGGTGTTTCAGTGTGTGGGGAAGGTGTTTCAGTGTGTGGGGAAGGCTTTCAGTGTGTGGGGATGTGTTTCAGTGTGTGGGGAAGGGTTTCAGTGTGTGGGGAAGGGTTTCAGTCTGTGGGGAAGGTGTTTCAGTGTGTGGGTATGGGTTTCAGTGTGTGGGGAAGGTGTTTCAGTTTGTGGGTATGGGTTTCAGTGAGTGGGGAAGGGTTTCAGTGTGTGGGGAAGTGTTTCAGTGTGTGGGGAAGGGGTTTCAGTCTGTAGGGAATGTGTTTCAGTGTGTTGCGAAGGTGTTTCAGTGTGTGTGGGGATGGGTTTCAGTGAGTGGGGAAGGTGTTTCAGTGTGTGCGGAAGGGGTTTCAGTGTGTGGGGAAGGGGTTTCAGTGTGCGGGGAAGGTGGTTCAGTGTATGGGGAATGGGTTTCTGTGTGCGGGGAAGGGGTTTCATTGTGTGGGGACGGTGTTTCATTGTGTGTGGGGATGGGTTTCAGTGTGTGGGGAAGGTGTTTCAGTGTGTGGGGAAGTTGTATTAGTGTGTGTGGGGAAGTTGTTTTAGTGTGTGGGGAAGGTGTTTCAGAGTATGCGGAAGGGGTTTCAGTGTGTGGGAAGTTGCTTTCAGAGTGTGGGGAAGGTGTTTCAGTGTGTGGGGAAGGGTTTCAGTGTGTGTGGGGAAGGGTTTCAGTGCGTGGGGAAGGGGTTTCAGTGTGTGGGGAAGGTGTCCCAGTGTGTGGGGATGTGTTTCAGTGTGTGGGGAAGGTGTTTCAGTGTGTGGGGAAGGGGTTTCAGTGTGTGGGGAAGGTGCTTCAGTGTGTGGGGATGTCTTTCAGTGTGTTGGGAAGGAGTTTCAGTGTGTGGGGAAGGGGATTCAGTGTGTGGGGAAGGTGTTTCAGTGTTTGGGGAAGTGTTTCAGTGTGTGGGGAATGTGTTTCAGTGTGTGGCGAAGGTGTTTCAGTATGTGGGGATGTGTTTCAGTGTGTGGGGAAGGGTTTCAGCGTGTGGGGAAGGTGTTTCAGTGTGTCGGGAATGGGTTTCAGTGTGTGGGGAAGGTGCTTCAGTGTGTGTGGGGATGGGTTTCAGTGTGTGGGGAAGGTGTTTCAATGTATGGGGAAGGTGTTTCAGTGTGTGGAGAAGGGGTTTCAGTGTGTGAGGAAGGGGTTTCAGTGTTTGGGGAACGTTTTTCAGAGTGTGGGGAAGGTGCTTCAGTGTGTGTGGGGATGGGTTTCAGTGTATGGGGAAGGTGTTTCAATGTGTGGGGAAGGTGTTTCAGTGTGTGGAGAAGGGGTTTCAGTGTGTGGGGAAAAGGTTTCAGTGTGTGGAGAAGGGGTTTCAGTGTGTGGGGAAGAGGTTTCAGTGTGTGGTGATGCGTTTCATTGTGTGGGGAATGGTTTCAGTGTGAGGGGATGGTTTTCAGTGAATGGACAAGGTGCTTCAGTGTGTGGGGAAGTGTTTCAGTGCGTGGATTAGGGGTTTCAGTGTGTGGGGAAGGTCTTTCAGTGTGTGGGGAAGGTGTTTCAGTGTGTGGGGAAGGCTTTCAGTGTGTGGGGATGTGTTTCAGTGTGTGGGGAAGGGTTTCAGTGTGTGGGGAAGGGTCTCAGTGTGTGGGGAAGGTGTTTCAGTGTGTGGGTATGGGTTTCAGTGTGTGGGGAAGGTGTTTCAGTTTGTGGGTATGGGTTTCAGTGAGTGGGGAAGGGTTTCAGTGTGTGGGGAAGTGTTTCAGTGTGTGGGGAAGGGGTTTCAGTCTTTAGGGAATGGGTTTCAGTGTGTTGCGAAGGTGTTTCAGTGTGTGTGGGGATGGGTTTCAGTGAGTGGGGAAGGTGTTTCAGTGTGTGCGGAAGGGGTTTCAGTGTGTGGGGAAGGGGTTTCAGTGTGCGGGGAAGGTGGTTCAGTGTATGGGGAATGGGTTTCTGTGTGCGGGGAAGGGGTTTCATTGTGTGGGGACAGTGTTTCATTGTGTGTGGGGATGGGTTTCAGTGTGTGGGGAAGGTGTTTCAGTGTGTGGGGAAGTTGTAATAGTGTGTGTGGGGAAGTTGTTTTAGTCTGTGGGGAAGGTGTTTCAGAGTGTGCGGAAGCGGTTTCAGTGTGTGGGAAGTTGCTTTCAGAGTGTGGGGAAGGTGTTTCAGTGTGTGGGGAAGGGTTTCAGTGTGTGTGGGGAAGGGTTTCAGTGCGTGGGGAAGGGGTTTCAGTGTGTGGGGCAGGTGTCCCAGTGTGTGGGGATGTGTTTCAGTGTGTGGGGAAGGTGTTTCAGTGTGTGGGGAAGGGGTTTCAGTGAGTGGGGAAGGTGCTTCAGTGTGTGGGGATGTCTTTCAGTGTGTTGGGAAGGAATTTCAGTGTGTGGGGAAGGGGATTCAGTGTGTGGGGAAGGTGTTTCAGTGTTTGGGGAAGGGTTTCAGTGTGTGGGGAATGTGTTTCAGTGTGTGGCGAAGGTGTTTCAGTATGTGGGGATGTGTTTCAGTGTGTGGGGAAGGGTTTCAGCGTGTGGGGAAGGTGTTTCAGTGTGTCGGGAATGGGTTTCAGTGTGTGGGGAAGGTGCTTCAGTGTGTGTGGGGATGGGTTTCAGTGTGTGGGGAAGGTGTTTCAATGTATGGGGAAGGTGTTTCAGTGTGTGGAGAAGGGGTTTCAGTGTGTGAGGAAGGGGTTTCAGTGTTTGGGGAACGTTTTTCAGAGTGTGGGGAAGGTGCTTCAGTGTGTGTGGGGATGGGTTTCAGTGTATGGGGAAGGTGTTTCAATGTGTGGGGAAGGTGTTTCAGTGTGTGGAGAAGGGGTTTCAGTGTGTGAGGAAGGGGTTTCAGTGTTTGGGGAACGTTTTTCAGAGTGTGGGGAATGGGTTTCTGTGTGCGGGGAAGGGGTTTCATTGTGTGGGGACGGTGTTTCAGTGTGTGTGGGGATGGGTTTCAGTGTGTGTGGGGATGGGTTTCAGAGTGTGGGGAAGGTGTTTCAGTGTGTGGGAAGTTGTTTCAGTGTGTGTGGGGATGGCTTTCAGTGTGTGGGGAAGGTGTTTCAGTGTTTGCGGAAGGGGTTTCAGTGTGTGTGATGTGGGTTTCAGAGTGTGGGGAAGGTGTTTCAGTGTGTGGGGAACGGTTTCAGTGTGTGTGGGGAAGGGTTTCAGTGTGTGGGGAAGGGGTTTCAGTGAGTGGGGAAGGTGTCCCAGTGTGTGGGGATGTGTTTCAGTGTGTGGGGAAGGTGTTTCAGTGTGTGGGGAAGGTGTTTCAGTGTGTGGGGAAGGGGTTTCAGTGTGTGGGGAAGGTGCCTCAGTGTGTGGGGATGTGTTTCAGTGTGTTGGGAAGGTGTTTCAGTGTGTGGGCAAGTGGTTTCAGTGTGTGGGGAAGGGGATTCAGTGTGTGGGGAAGGTGTTTCAGTGTTTGGGGAAGGGTTTCAGTGTGTGGGGAATGTGTTTCAGTGTGTGGGGAAGGTGTTTCAGTGTGTGGGGATGTGTTTCAGTGTGTGGGAAGGATTTCAGTGTGTGGGGAAGGTGTTTCAGTGTGTAGGGAATGGGTTTCAGTGTGTGGGGAAGGTGTTTCAGTGTGTGTGGGGATGGGTTTCAGTGTGTTGGGAAGGTTTTTCAATGTGTGGGGAAGGTGTTTCAGTGTGTGGGGAAGGGGTTTCAGTGTGTGAGGAAGGGGTTTCAATGTTTGGGGAACGTTTTTCAGTGTGTGTGGAAGGTGTTTCAGTGTGTGGGGAAGTTGTTTCAGTGTGTGGGGAAGGGGTTTCAGTGTGTGGGGATGGGTTTCATTGTATGGGGAAGGTGTTTCAGTGTATGGGGAAGGGTTTCAGTGTGTGGGGAAGGGGTTTCAGTGTGTGAGGAAGGGGTTTCAGTGTTTGGGGAACGTTTTTCAGTGTGTGTGGAAGGTGTTTCAGTGTATGGGGAAGTTGTTTCAGTGTGTGGGGAATGTGTTTCAGTGTGTGCGGAATGGGTGTCAGTGTGTGGGGAATGTGTTTCAGTGTGTGGTGAAGGTGTTTCAGTGTGTGGGGAAGGTGTTTCAGTATGTGGGGAAGGGGTTTCAGTGTGTGGGGAAGGTGTTTCAGTGTGTGGGGAAGGATTTCAGTGTGTGGGGAAGGGGTTTCAGTGTGCGGGGAAGGTGGTTCAGTGTATGGAGAAAGGGTTTCTGTGTGCGGGGAAGGTGTTTCATTGTGTGGGGATGGGTTTCAGTGCGTGTGGAATAAGTTTAAGCGTGTGGGGAAGAGTTTTCAGTGTGTGGGGAAGAGGTTTCAGTGTGTGTAGAAGAGGTTTCGGTGCGTGTGGAAGGAGTTTCAGTGTGTGGGGAAGAGTTTTCAGTATGTGTGGAAGAGGTTTCATTGCGTGGGGAAGGGGTTTCAGTGTGTGGGGAAGAGGTTTCAGTGTGTGGGGAAGGGTTTCAGTCTTTGGGGAAGAGCCTTCAGTGTGTGGGGAAGAGGTTCCAGTGTGTGGGGATGGGTTTCAGAGTGTGGGGAAGGGTTTCAGTGATTGCGGAAGGGGTTTCAGTGTGTGGGGAAGAGGTTTCAGTGTGTGGGGAAAATGTTTCAGTGTTTGGGGATTTGTTTCAGTGTGTGGGGAAGGGGTTTCAGTGTGTGGGGAAGAGATTTCTGTGTGTGGGAATGGGTTTCAGTGTGTGGTTAAGGGGTTTCAGTCTGTGGGGAAGGGGTTTCAGTGTTTGGGGAAGAGGTTTCAGTGTTTGGGGAAGGGGTTTCAGTGTGTGGGGAAGTGGTTTCAGTCGTGGTGAAGAGGTTTCAGTGTGTGGGGAAGAGGTTGCAGAGTGTGGGGAAGGGGTTTCAGTATGTGGGGAAGTGTTTTCAGTGTGTGGGGAAAATGTTTCAGTGTGTGGAGAAGGGGTTTCAGTGTGTGGTGATGCGTTTCATTGTGTGGGGAATGGTTTCAGTGTGAGGGGATGGTTTTCAGTGTATGGGGAAGGTGTTTCAGTGTGTGGGGAAGTGTTTCAGTGCGTGGATTAGGGGTTTCAGTGTGTGGGGATGGTGTTTCAGTGTGTGGGGAAGGTGTTTCAGTGTGTGGGGAAGGTGTTTCAGTGTGTGGGGAAGGCTTTCAGTGTGTGGGGATGTGTTTCAGTGTGTGGGGAAGGGTTTCAGTTTGTGGGGAAGGGTTTCAGTGAGTGGGGAAGGTGTTTCAGTGTGTGGGTATGGGTTTCAGTGTGTGGGGAAGGGTTTCAGTGTGTGGGGAAGGGGTTTCAGTCTGTAGGGAATGGGTTTCAGTATGTTGCGAAGGTGTTTCAGTGTGTGTGGGGATGGGTTTCAGTGAGTGGGGAAGGTGTTTCAGTGTGTGGAGAAGGGGTTTGAGTGTGTGGTGATGCGTTTCATTGTCTGGGGAATGGTTTCAGTGTGAGGGGATGGTTTTCAGTGTATGGGGAAGGTGTTTCAGTGTGTGGGGAAGGCTTTCAGTGTGTGGGGATGTGTTTCAGTGTGTGGGGAAGGGTTTAAGTGTGTGGGGAAGGTGTTTCAGTGTGTGGGTATGGGTTTCAGTGTGTGGGGATGTGTTTCAGTTTGTGGGTATGGGTTTCAGTGAGTGGGGAAGGGTTTAAGTGTGTGGGGAAGGTGTTTCAGTGTGTGTGGGTATGGGTTTCAGTGTGTGGGGAAGGTGTTTCAGTTTGTGGGTATGGGTTTCAGTGAGTGGGGAAGGGTTTCAGTGTGTGGGGAAGTGTTTCAGTGTGTGGGGAAGGGGTTTCTGTCTGTAGGGAATGGGTTTCAGTGCGTGGCGAAGGTGTTTCAGTGTGTGTGGGGATGGGTTTCAGTGAGTGGGGAAGGTGTTTCAGTGTGTGCGGAAGGGGTTTCAGTGTGTGGGGAAAGGGTTTCAGTGTGCGGGGAAGGTGGTTCAGTGTATGGGGAATGGGTTTCTGTGTGCGGGGAAGGGGTTCATTGTGTGGGGACGGTGTTTCATTGTGTGTGGGGATGGGTTTCAGTGTGTGGGGAAGGTTTAGATTAGAGATACAGCACTGAAACAGGCCCTTCAGCCCACCGAGTCTGTGCCGAACATCAACCACCCATTTATACTAATCCTACACTAATCCCATATTCCTACCAAACATCCCCACCTGTCCCTATATTTCCCTACCACCTACCTATACTAGTGACAATTTATAATGGCCAATTTACCTATCAACCTGCAAGTCTTTTGGCTTGTGGGAGGAAACCGGAGCACCCGGAGAAAACCCACGCAGACACAGGGAGAACTTGCAAACTCCACACAGACAATACCCGGAATCGAACCCGGGTCCCTGGAGCTGTGAGGCTGCGGTGCTAACCACTGCGCCACTGTGCCGCCCAATGTTTCAGTGTGTGGGGAAGTTGTTTTAGTGAGTGTGGGGAAGTTGTTTTAGTATGTGGGGAAGGTGTTTCAGAGTGTGCGGAAGGGGTTTCAGTGTGTGGGAAGTTGCTTTCAGAGTGTGGGGAAGGTGTTTCAGTGTGTGGGGAAGGGTTTCAGTGTGTGTGGGGAAGGGTTTCAGTGCGTGGGGAAGGGGTTTCAGTGTGTGGGGAAGGGGTTTCAGTGTGTGGGGAAGGTGCTTCAGTGTGTGGGGATGTCTTTCAGTGTGTTGGGAAGGAGTTTCAGTGTGTGGGGAAGGGGATTCAGTGTGTGGGGAAGGTGTTTCAGTGTTTGGGGAAGGGTTTCAGTGTGTGGGGAATGTGTTTCAGTGTGTGGCGAAGGTGTTTCAGTATGTGGGGATGTGTTTCAGTGTGTGGGGAAGGGTTTCAGTGTGTGGGGAAGGTGTTTCAGTGTGTAGGGAATGGGTTTCAGTGTGTGGGGAAGGTGCTTCAGTGTGTGTGGGGATGGGTTTCAGTGTGTGGGGAAGGTGTTTCAATGTATGGGGAAGGTGTTTCAGTGTGTGGAGAAGGGGTTTCAGTGTGTGAGGAAGGGGTTTCAGTGTTTGGGGAACGTTTTTCAGAGTGTGGGGAAGGTGCTTCAGTGTGTGTGGGGATGGGTTTCAGTGTATGGGGAAGGTGTTTCAATGTGTGGGGAAGGTGTTTCAGTGTGTGGAGAAGGGGTTTCAGTGTGTGAGGAAGGGGTTTCAGTGTTTGGGGAAGGGGTTTCAGTGTGTGGTTAAGGGGTTTCAGTCTGTGGGGAAGGTGTTTCAGTGTGTAGGTATGGGTTTCAGTGTGTGGGGAAGGTGTTTCAGTGTGTGGGGAAGTGGTTTCAGTCGTGGGGAAGGGTTTCAGTGTGTGGGGAAGTGTTTCAGTGTGTGGGGAAGGGGTTTCAGTATGTGGGGAAGTGGTTTCAGTGCGTGGCGAAGGTGTTTCAGTGTGTGGAGAAGGGGTTTCAGTGAGTGGGGAAGGTGTTTCAGTCTGTGGGGAAGGGGTTTCAGTTTTTGGGGAAGTGGTTTCAGTGCGTGGCGAAGGTGTTTCAGTGCGTGGAGAAGGGGTTTCAGTGAGTGGGGAAGGTGTTTCAGTCTGTGGGGAAGGGGTTTCAGTGTTTGGGGAAGAGGTTTCAGTGTTTGGGGAAGGGGTTTCAGTGTGTGGGGAAGGTGTTTCAGTTTGTGGGTATGGGTTTCAGTGAGTGGGGAAGGGTTTCAGTGTGTGGGGATGGGTTTCAGTGTGTGGGGAAGGGGTTTCTGTGTGCGGGGAAGGGGTTTCATTGTGTGGGGACGGTGTTTCATTGTGTGTGGGGATGGGTTTCAGTGTGTGGGGAAGGTGTTTCAGTGTGTGGGGAAGTTGTTTTAGTGAGTGTGGGGAAGTTGTTTTAGTATGTGGGGAAGGTGTTTCAGAGTGTGGGGAAGGCTTTCAGTGTGTGGGGATGTGTTTCAGTGTGTGGGGAAGGGTTTAGGTGTGTGGGGAAGGGTTTAAGTGTGTGGGGAAGGTGTTTCAGTGTGTGGGTATGGGTTTCAGTGTGTGGGGAAGGTGTTTCAGTTTGTGGGTATGGGTTTCAGTGAGTGGGGAAGGGTTTCAGTGTGTGGGGAAGTGTTTCAGTGTGTGGGGAAGGGGTTTCTGTCTGTAGGGAATGGGTTTCAGTGCGTGGCGAAGGTGTTTCAGTGTGTGTGGGGATGGGTTTCAGTGAGTGGGGAAGGTGTTTCAGTGTGTGCGGAAGGGGTTTCAGTGTGTGGGGAAAGGGTTTCAGTGTGCGGGGAAGGTGGTTCAGTGTATGGGGAATGGGTTTCTGTGTGCGGGGAAGGGGTTTCATTGTGTGGGGACGGTGTTTCATTGTGTGTGGGGATGGGTTTCAGTGTGTGGGGAAGGTTTAGATTAGAGATACAGCACTGAAACAGGCCCTTCAGCCCACCGAGTCTGTGCCGAACATCAACCACCCATTTATACTAATCCTACACTAATCCCATATTCCTACCAAACATCCCCACCTGTCCCTATATTTCCCTACCACCTACCTATACTAGTGACAATTTATAATGGCCAATTTACCTATCAACCTGCAAGTCTTTTGGCTTGTGGGAGGAAACCGGAGCACCCGGAGAAAACCCACGCAGACACAGGGAGAACTTGCAAACTCCACACAGACAATACCCGGAATCGAACCCGGGTCCCTGGAGCTGTGAGGCTGCGGTGCTAACCACTGCGCCACTGTGCCGCCCAATGTTTCAGTGTGTGGGGAAGTTGTTTTAGTGAGTGTGGGGAAGTTGTTTTAGTATGTGGGGAAGGTGTTTCAGAGTGTGCGGAAGGGGTTTCAGTGTGTGGGAAGTTGCTTTCAGAGTGTGGGGAAGGTGTTTCAGTGTGTGGGGAAGGGTTTCAGTGTGTGTGGGGAAGGGTTTCAGTGCGTGGGGAAGGGGTTTCAGTGTGTGGGGAAGGGGTTTCAGTGTGTGGGGAAGGTGCTTCAGTGTGTGGGGATGTCTTTCAGTGTGTTGGGAAGGAGTTTCAGTGTGTGGGGAAGGGGATTCAGTGTGTGGGGAAGGTGTTTCAGTGTTTGGGGAAGGGTTTCAGTGTGTGGGGAATGTGTTTCAGTGTGTGGCGAAGGTGTTTCAGTATGTGGGGATGTGTTTCAGTGTGTGGGGAAGGGTTTCAGTGTGTGGGGAAGGTGTTTCAGTGTGTAGGGAATGGGTTTCAGTGTGTGGGGAAGGTGCTTCAGTGTGTGTGGGGATGGGTTTCAGTGTGTGGGGAAGGTGTTTCAATGTATGGGGAAGGTGTTTCAGTGTGTGGAGAAGGGGTTTCAGTGTGTGAGGAAGGGGTTTCAGTGTTTGGGGAACGTTTTTCAGAGTGTGGGGAAGGTGCTTCAGTGTGTGTGGGGATGGGTTTCAGTGTATGGGGAAGGTGTTTCAATGTGTGGGGAAGGTGTTTCAGTGTGTGGAGAAGGGGTTTCAGTGTGTGAGGAAGGGGTTTCAGTGTTTGGGGAAGGGGTTTCATTGTGTGGGGACGGTGTTTCAGTGTGTGTGGGGATGGGTTTCAGTGTGTGTGGGGATGGGTTTCAGTGTGTGGGGATGGTGTTTCAGTGTGTGGGAAGTTGTTTCAGTGTGTGTGGGGATGGCTTTCAGTGTGTGGGGAAGGTGTTTCAGAGTTTGCGGAAGGGGTTTCAGTGTGTGGGAAGTGGGTTTCAGAGTGTGGGGAAGGTGTTTCAGTGTGTGGGGAACGGTTTCAGTGTGTGTGGGGAAGGGTTTCAGTGTGTGGGGAAGGGGTTTCAGTGTGTGGGGAAGAGGTTTCAGTGTGTGGGGAAGGGTTTCAGTCTTTTGGGAAGAGCTTTCAGTGTGTGGGGAAGAGGTTCCAGTGTGTGGGGATGGGTTTCAGAGTGTGGGGAAGGGTTTCAGTGATTGCGGAAGGGGTTTCAGTGTGTGGGGAAGAGGTTTCAGTGTGTGGGGAAAATGTTTCAGTGTTTGGGGATTTGTTTCAGTGTGTGGGGAAGGGGTTTCAGTGTGTGGGGAAGGGGTTTCAGTGTGTGGGGAAGAGATTTCTGTGTGTGGGAATGGGTTTCAGTGTGTGGTTAAGGGGTTTCAGTCTGTGGGGAAGGGGTTTCAGTGTTTGGGGAAGAGGTTTCAGTGTTTGGGGAAGGGGTTTCAGTGTGTGGGGAAGTGGTTTCAGTCGTGGTGAAGAGGTTTCAGTGTGTGGGGAAGAGGTTGCAGAGTGTGGGGAAGGGGTTTCAGTATGTGGGGAAGTGTTTTCAGTGTGTGGGGAAAATGTTTCAGTGTGTGGAGAAGGGGTTTCAGTGTGTGGTGATGCGTTTCATTGTGTGGGGAATGGTTTCAGTGTGAGGGGATGGTTTTCAGTGTATGGGGAAGGTGTTTCAGTGTGTGGGGAAGTGTTTCAGTGCGTGGATTAGGGGTTTCAGTGTGTGGGGATGGTGTTTCAGTGTGTGGGGAAGGTGTTTCAGTGTGTGGGGAAGGTGTTTCAGTGTGTGGGGAAGGCTTTCAGTGTGTGGGGAAGGGTTTCAGTGAGTGGGGAAGGGGTTTCAGTCTGGAGGGAATGGGTTTCAGTATGTTGCGAAGGTGTTTCAGTGTGTGTGGGGATGGGTTTCAGTGAGTGGGGAAGGTGTTTCAGTGTGTGGGGAAGGGGTTTCAGTGTGTGGGGAAGGTGCTTCAGTGTGTGGGGATGTCTTTCAGTGTGTTGGGAAGGAGTTTCAGTGTGTGGGGAAGGGGATTCAGTGTGTGGGGAAGGTGTTTCAGTGTTTGGGGAAGGGTTTCAGTGTGTGGGGAATGTGTTTCAGTGTGTGGCGAAGGTGTTTCAGTATGTGGGGATGTGTTTCAGTGTGTGGGGAAGGGTTTCAGTGTGTGGGGAAGGTGTTTCAGTGTGTAGGGAATGGGTTTCAGTGTGTGGGGAAGGTGCTTCAGTGTGTGTGGGGATGGGTTTCAGTGTGTGGGGAAGGTGTTTCAATGTATGGGGAAGGTGTTTCAGTGTGTGGAGAAGGGGTTTCAGTGTGTGAGGAAGGGGTTTCAGTGTTTGGGGAACGTTTTTCAGAGTGTGGGGAAGGTGCTTCAGTGTGTGTGGGGATGGGTTTCAGTGTATGGGGAAGGTGTTTCAATGTGTGGGGAAGGTGTTTCAGTGTGTGGAGAAGGGGTTTCTGTGTGTGAGGAAGGGGTTTCAGTGTTTGGGGAAGGGGTTTCATTGTGTGGGGACGGTGTTTCAGTGTGTGTGGGGATGGGTTTCAGTGTGTGTGGGGATGGGTTTCAGTGTGTGGGGAAGGTGTTTCAGTGTGTGGGAAGTTGTTTCAGTGTGTGTGGGGATGGCTTTCAGTGTGTGGGGAAGGTGTTTCAGAGTTTGGGGAAGAGGTTTCAGTGTTTGGGGAAGGGGTTTCAGTGTGTGGGGAAGTGGTTTCAGTCGTGGTGAAGAGGTTTCAGTGTGTGGGGAAGAGATTTCTGTGTGTGGGAATGGGTTTCAGTGTGTGGTTAAGGGGTTTCAGTCTGTGGGGAAGGGGTTTCAGTGTTTGGGGAAGAGGTTTCAGTGTTTGGGGAAGGGGTTTCAGTGTGTGGGGAAGTGGTTTCAGTCGTGGTGAAGAGGTTTCAGTGTGTGGGGAAGAGGTTGCAGAGTGTGGGGAAGGGGTTTCAGTATGTGGGGAAGTGTTTTCAGTGTGTGGGGAAAATGTTTCAGTGTGTGGAGAAGGGGTTTCAGTGTGTGGTGCTGCGTTTCATTGTGTGGGGAATGGTTTCAGTGTGAGGGGATGGTTTTCAGTGTATGGGGAAGGTGTTTCAGTGTGTGGGGAAGTGTTTCAGTGCGTGGATTAGGGGTTTCAGTGTGTGGGGATGGTGTTTCAGTGTGTGGGGAAGGTGTTTCAGTGTGTGGGGAAGGTGTTTCAGTGTGTGGGGAAGGCTTTCAGTGTGTGGGGAAGGGTTTCAGTGAGTGGGGAAGGGGTTTCAGTCTGGAGGGAATGGGTTTCAGTATGTTGCGAAGGTGTTTCAGTGTGTGTGGGGATGGGTTTCAGTGAGTGGGGAAGGTGTTTCAGTGTGTGGAGAAGGGGTTTGAGTGTGTGGTGATGCGTTTCATTGTCTGGGGAATGGTTTCAGTGTGAGGGGATGGTTTTCAGTGTATGGGGAAGGTGTTTCAGTGTGTGGGGAAGGTGTTTCAGTGTGTGGGGAAGGCTTTCAGTGTGTGGGGATGTGTTTCAGTGTGTGGGGAAGGGTTTAAGTGTGTGGGGAAGGGTTTAAGTGTGTGGGGAAGGTGTTTCAGTGTGTGGGTATGGGTTTCAGTGTGTGGGGAAGGTGTTTCAGTTTGTGGGTATGGGTTTCAGTGAGTGGGGAAGGGTTTCAGTGTGTGGGGAAGTGTTTCAGTGTGTGGGGAAGGGGTTTCTGTCTGTAGGGAATGGGTTTCAGTGCGTGGCGAAGGTGTTTCAGTGTGTGTGGGGATGGGTTTCAGTGAGTGGGGAAGGTGTTTCAGTGTGTGCGGAAGGGGTTTCAGTGTGTGGGGAAGGTGGTTCAGTGTATGGGGAATGGGTTTCTGTGTGCGGGGAAGGGGTTTCATTGTGTGGGGACGGTGTTTCATTGTGTGTGGGGATGGGTTTCAGTGTGTGGGGAAGGTTTAGATTAGAGATACAGCACTGAAACAGGCCCTTCAGCCCACCGAGTCTGTGCCGAACATCAACCACCCATTTATACTAATCCTACACTAATCCCATATTCCTACCAAACATCCCCACCTGTCCCTATATTTCCCTACCACCTACCTATACTAGTGACAATTTATAATGGCCAATTTACCTATCAACATGCAAGTCTTTTGGCTTGTGGGAGGAAACCGGAGCACCCGGAGAAAACCCACGCAGACACAGGGAGAACTTGCAAACTCCACACAGACAATACCCGGAATCGAACCCGGGTCCCTGGAGCTGTGAGGCTGCGGTGCTAACCACTGCGCCACTGTGCCGCCCAATGTTTCAGTGTGTGGGGAAGTTGTTTTAGTGAGTGTGGGGAAGTTGTTTTAGTATGTGGGGAAGGTGTTTCAGAGTGTGCGGAAGGGGTTTCAGTGTGTGGGAAGTTGCTTTCAGAGTGTGGGGAAGGTGTTTCAGTGTGTGGGGAAGGGTTTCAGTGTGTGTGGGGAAGGGTTTCAGTGCGTGGGGAAGGGGTTTCAGTGTGTGGGGAAGGTGTCCCAGTGTGTGGGGATGTGTTTCAGTGTGTGGGGAAGGTGTTTCAGTGTGTGGGGAAGGGGTTTCAGTGTGTGGGGAAGGTGCTTCAGTGTGTGGGGATGTCTTTCAGTGTGTTGGGAAGGAGTTTCAGTGTGTGGGGAAGGGGATTCAGTGTGTGGGGAAGGTGTTTCAGTGTTTGGGGAAGGGTTTCAGTGTGTGGGGAATGTGTTTCAGTGTGTGGCGAAGGTGTTTCAGTATGTGGGGATGTGTTTCAGTGTGTGGGGAAGGGTTTCAGTGTGTGGGGAAGGTGTTTCAGTGTGTAGGGAATGGGTTTCAGTGTGTGGGGAAGGTGCTTCAGTGTGTGTGGGGATGGGTTTCAGTGTGTGGGGAAGGTGTTTCAATGTATGGGGAAGGTGTTTCAGTGTGTGGAGAAGGGGTTTCAGTGTGTGAGGAAGGGGTTTCAGTGTTTGGGGAACGTTTTTCAGAGTGTGGGGAAGGTGCTTCAGTGTGTGTGGGGATGGGTTTCAGTGTGTGTGGGGATGGGTTTCAGTGTGTGGGGAAGGTGTTTCAGTGTGTGGGAAGTTGTTTCAGTGTGTGTGGGGATGGCTTTCAGTGTGTGGGGAAGGTGTTTCAGAGTTTGCGGAAGGGGTTTCAGTGTGTGGGAAGTGGGTTTCAGAGTGTGGGGAAGGTGTTTCAGTGTGTGGGGAACGGTTTCAGTGTGTGTGGGGAAGGGTTTCAGTGTGTGGGGAAGGGGTTTCAGTGTGTGGGGAAGAGGTTTCAGTGTGTGGGGAAGGGTTTCAGTCTTTTGGGAAGAGCTTTCAGTGTGTGGGGAAGAGGTTCCAGTGTGTGGGGATGGGTTTCAGAGTGTGGGGAAGGGTTTCAGTGATTGCGGAAGGGGTTTCAGTGTGTGGGGAAGGGGTTTCAGTGTGTGGGGAAGGGGTTTCAGTGTGTGGGGAAGAGATTTCTGTGTGTGGGAATGGGTTTCAGTGTGTGGTTAAGGGGTTTCAGTCTGTGGGGAAGGGGTTTCAGTGTTTGGGGAAGAGGTTTCAGTGTTTGGGGAAGGGGTTTCAGTGTGTGGGGAAGTGGTTTCAGTCGTGGTGAAGAGGTTTCAGTGTGTGGGGAAGAGGTTGCAGAGTGTGGGGAAGGGGTTTCAGTATGTGGGGAAGTGTTTTCAGTGTGTGGGGAAAATGTTTCAGTGTGTGGAGAAGGGGTTTCAGTGTGTGGTGATGCGTTTCATTGTGTGGGGAATGGTTTCAGTGTGAGGGGATGGTTTTCAGTGTATGGGGAAGGTGTTTCAGTGTGTGGGGAAGTGTTTCAGTGCGTGGATTAGGGGTTTCAGTGTGTGGGGATGGTGTTTCAGTGTGTGGGGAAGGTGTTTCAGTGTGTGGGGAAGGTGTTTCAGTGTGTGGGGAAGGCTTTCAGTGTGTGGGGATGTGTTTCAGTGTGTGGGGAAGGGTTTCAGTTTGTGGGGAAGGGTTTCAGTGAGTGGGGAAGGGGTTTCAGTCTGGAGGGAATGGGTTTCAGTATGTTGCGAAGGTGTTTCAGTGTGTGTGGGGATGGGTTTCAGTCAGTGGGGAAGGTGTTTCAGTGTGTGGAGAAGGGGTTTGAGTGTGTGGTGATGCGTTTCATTGTCTGGGGAATGGTTTCAGTGTGAGGGGATGGTTTTCAGTGTATGGGGAAGGTGTTTCAGTGTGTGGGGAAGGTGTTTCAGTGTGTGGGGAAGGCTTTCAGTGTGTGGGGATGTGTTTCAGTGTGTGGGGAAGGGTTTAAGTGTGTGGGGAAGGGTTTAAGTGTGTGGGGAAGGTGTTTCAGTGTGTGGGTATGGGTTTCAGTGTGTGGGGAAGGTGTTTCAGTTTGTGGGTATGGGTTTCAGTGTGTGGGGAAGTGTTTCAGTGTGTGGGGAAGGGGTTTCTGTCTGTAGGGAATGGGTTTCAGTGCGTGGCGAAGGTGTTTCAGTGTGTGTGGGGATGGGTTTCAGTGAGTGGGGAAGGTGTTTCAGTGTGTGCGGAAGGGGTTTCAGTGTGTGGGGAAAGGGTTTCAGTGTGCGGGGAAGGTGGTTCAGTGTATGGGGAATGGGTTTCTGTGTGCGGGGAAGGGGTTTCATTGTGTGGGGACGTTGTTTCATTGTGTGTGGGGATGGGTTTCAGTGTGTGGGGAAGGTTTAGATTAGAGATACAGCACTGAAGCAGGCCCTTCAGCCCACCGAGTCTGTGCCGAACATCAACCACCCATTTATACTAATCCTACACTAATCCCATATTCCTACCAAACATCCCCACCTGTCCCTATATTTCCCTACCACCTGCCTATACTAGTGACAATTTATAATGGCCAATTTACCTATCAACCTGCAAGTCTTTTGGCTTGTGGGAGGAAACCGGAGCACCCGGAGAAAACCCACGCAGACACAGGGAGAACTTGCAAACTCCACACAGACAATACCCGGAATCGAACCCGGGTCCCTGGAGCTGTGAGGCTGCGGTGCTAACCACTGCGCCACTGTGCCGCCCAATGTTTCAGTGTGTGGGGAAGTTGTTTTAGTGAGTGTGGGGAAGTTGTTTTAGTATGTGGGGAAGGTGTTTCAGAGTGTGCGGAAGGGGTTTCAGTGTGTGGGAAGTTGCTTTCAGAGTGTGGGGAAGGTGTTTCAGTGTGTGGGGAAGGGTTTCAGTGTGTGTGGGGAAGGGTTTCAGTGCGTGGGGAAGGGGTTTCAGTCTGTGGGGAAGGTGTCCCAGTGTGTGGGGATGTGTTTCAGTGTGTGGGGAAGGTGTTTCAGTGTGTGGGGAAGGGGTTTCAGTGTGTGGGGAAGGTGCTTCAGTGTGTGGGGATGTCTTTCAGTGTGTTGGGAAGGAGTTTCAGTGTGTGGGGAAGGGGATTCAGTGTGTGGGGAAGGTGTTTCAGTGTTTGGGGAAGGGTTTCAGTGTGTGGGGAATGTGTTTCAGTGTGTGGCGAAGGTGTTTCAGTATGTGGGGATGTGTTTCAGTGTGTGGGGAAGGGTTTCAGTGTGTGGGGAAGGTGTTTCAGTGTGTAGGGAATGGGTTTCAGTGTGTGGGGAAGGTGCTTCAGTGTGTGTGGGGATGGGTTTCAGTGTGTGGGGAAGGTGTTTCAATGTATGGGGAAGGTGTTTCAGTGTGTGGAGAAGGGGTTTCAGTGTGTGAGGAAGGGGTTTCAGTGTTTGGGGAACGTTTTTCAGAGTGTGGGGAAGGTGCTTCAGTGTGTGTGGGGATGGGTTTCAGTGTATGGGGAAGGTGTTTCAATGTGTGGGGAAGGTGTTTCAGTGTGTGGAGAAGGGGTTTCAGTGTGTGAGGAAGGGGTTTCAGTGTTTGGGGAAGGGGTTTCATTGTGTGGGGACGGTGTTTCAGTGTGTGTGGGGATGGGTTTCAGTGTGTGTGGGGATGGGTTTCAGTGTGTGGGGAAGGTGTTTCAGTGTGTGGGAAGTTGTTTCAGTGTGTGTGGGGATGGCTTTCAGTGTGTGGGGAAGGTGTTTCAGAGTTTGCGGAAGGGGTTTCAGTGTGTGGGAAGTGGGTTTCAGAGTGTGGGGAAGGTGTTTCAGTGTGTGGGGAACGGTTTCAGTGTGTGTGGGGAAGGGTTTCAGTGTGTGGGGAAGGGGTTTCAGTGTGTGGGGAAGAGGTTCCAGTGTGTGGGGAAGGGTTTCAGTCTTTTGGGAAGAGCTTTCAGTGTGTGGGGAAGAGGTTCCAGTGTGTGGGGATGGGTTTCAGAGTGTGGGGAAGGGTTTCAGTGATTGCGGAAGGGGTTTCAGTGTGTGGGGAAGAGGTTTCAGTGTGTGGGGAAAATGTTTCAGTGTTTGGGGATTTGTTTCAGTGTGTGGGGAAGGGGTTTCAGTGTGTGGGGAAGGGGTTTCAGTGTGTGGGGAAGAGATTTCTGTGTGTGGGAATGGGTTTCAGTGTGTGGTTAAGGGGTTTCAGTCTGTGGGGAAGGGGTTTCAGTGTTTGGGGAAGAGGTTTCAGTGTTTGGGGAAGGGGTTTCAGTGTGTGGGGAAGTGGTTTCAGTCGTGGTGAAGAGGTTTCAGTGTGTGGGGAAGAGGTTGCAGAGTGTGGGGAAGGGGTTTCAGTATGTGGGGAAGTGTTTTCAGTGTGTGGGGAAAATGTTTCAGTGTGTGGAGAAGGGGCTTCAGTGTGTGGTGATGCGTTTCATTGTGTGGGGAATGGTTTCAGTGTGAGGGGATGGTTTTCAGTGTATGGGGAAGGTGTTTCAGTGTGTGGGGAAGTGTTTCAGTGCGTGGATTAGGGGTTTCAGTGTGTGGGGATGGTGTTTCAGTGTGTGGGGAAGGTGTTTCAGTGTGTGGGGAAGGTGTTTCAGTGTGTGGGGAAGGCTTTCAGTGTGTGGGGATGTGTTTCAGTGTGTGGGGAAGGGTTTCAGTTTGTGGGGAAGGGTTTCAGTGAGTGGGGAAGGTGTTTCAGTGTGTGGGTATGGGTTTCAGTGTGTGGGGAAGGGTTTCAGTGTGTGGGGAAGGGGTTTCAGTCTGTAGGGAATGGGTTACAGTATGTTGCGAAGGTGTTTCAGTGTGTGTGGGGATGGGTTTCAGTGAGTGGGGAAGGTGTTTCAGTGTGTGGAGAAGGGGTTTGAGTGTGTGGTGATGCGTTTCATTGTCTGGGGAATGGTTTCAGTGTGAGGGGATGGTTTTCAGTGTATGGGGAAGGTGTTTCAGTGTGTGGGGAAGGTGTTTCAGTGTGTGGGGAAGGCTTTCAGTGTGTGGGGATGTGTTTCAGTGTGTGGGGAAGGGTTTAAGTGTGTGGGGAAGGGTTTAAGTGTGTGGGGAAGGTGTTTCAGTGTGTGGGTATGGGTTTCAGTGTGTGGGGAAGGTGTTTCAGTTTGTGGGTATGGGTTTCAGTGAGTGGGGAAGGGTTTCAGTGTGTGGGGAAGTGTTTCAGTGTGTGGGGAAGGGGTTTCTGTCTGTAGGGAATGGGTTTCAGTGCGTGGCGAAGGTGTTTCAGTGTGTGTGGGGATGGGTTTCAGTGAGTGGGGAAGGTGTTTCAGTGTGTGCGGAAGGGGTTTCAGTGTGTGGGGAATGGTTTCAGTGTGAGGGGATGGTTTTCAGTGTATGGGGAAGGTGTTTCAGTGTGTGGGGAAGGTGTTTCAGTGTGTGGGGAAGGCTTTCAGTGTGTGGGGAAAATGTTTCAGTGTTTGGGGATTTGTTTCAGTGTGTGGGGAAGGGGTTTCAGTGTGTGGGGAAAATGTTTCAGTGTTTGGGGATTTGTTTCAGTGTGTGGGGAAGGGGTTTCAGTGTGTGGGGAAGAGATTTCTGTGTGTGGGAATGGGTTTCAGTGTGTGGTTAAGGGGTTTCAGTCTGTGGGGAAGGGGTTTCAGTGTTTGGGGAAGAGGTTTCAGTGTTTGGGGAAGGGGTTTCAGTGTGTGGGGAAGGTGTTTCAGTTTGTGGGTATGGGTTTCAGTGAGTGGGGAAGGGTTTCAGTGTGTGGGGAAGTGTTTCAGTGTGTGGGGAAGGGGTTTCTGTGTGCGGGGAAGGGGTTTCATTGTGTGGGGACGGTGTTTCATTGTGTGTGGGGATGGGTTTCAGTGTGTGGGGAAGGTGTTTCAGTGTGTGGGGAAGTTGTTTTAGTGAGTGTGGGGAAGTTGTTTTAGTATGTGGGGAAGGTGTTTCAGAGTGTGGGGAAGGCTTTCAGTGTGTGGGGATGTGTTTCAGTGTGTGGGGAAGGGTTTAGGTGTGTGGGGAAGGTGTTTCAGTGTGTGGGTATGGGTTTCAGTGTGTGGGGAAGGTGTTTCAGTTTGTGGGTATGGGTTTCAGTGAGTGGGGAAGGGTTTCAGTGTGTGGGGAAGTGTTTCAGTGTGTGGGGAAGGGGTTTCTGTCTGTAGGGAATGGGTTTCAGTGCGTGGCGAAGGTGTTTCAGTGTGTGTGGGGATGGGTTTCAGTGAGTGGGGAAGGTGTTTCAGTGTGTGCGGAAGGGGTTTCAGTGTGTGGGGAAAGGGTTTCAGTGTGCGGGGAAGGTGGTTCAGTGTATGGGGAATGGGTTTCTGTGTGCGGGGAAGGGGTTCATTGTGTGGGGACGGTGTTTCATTGTGTGTGGGGATGGGTTTCAGTGTGTGGGGAAGGTTTAGATTAGAGATACAGCACTGAAACAGGCCCTTCAGCCCACCGAGTCTGTGCCGAACATCAACCACCCATTTATACTAATCCTACACTAATCCCATATTCCTACCAAACATCCCCACCTGTCCCTATATTTCCCTACCACCTACCTATACTAGTGACAATTTATAATGGCCAATTTACCTATCAACCTGCAAGTCTTTTGGCTTGTGGGAGGAAACCGGAGCACCCGGAGAAAACCCACGCAGACACAGGGAGAACTTGCAAACTCCACACAGACAATACCCGGAATCGAACCCGGGTCCCTGGAGCTGTGAGGCTGCGGTGCTAACCACTGCGCCACTGTGCCGCCCAATGTTTCAGTGTGTGGGGAAGTTGTTTTAGTGAGTGTGGGGAAGTTGTTTTAGTATGTGGGGAAGGTGTTTCAGAGTGTGCGGAAGGGGTTTCAGTGTGTGGGAAGTTGCTTTCAGAGTGTGGGGAAGGTGTTTCAGTGTGTGGGGAAGGGTTTCAGTGTGTGTGGGGAAGGGTTTCAGTGCGTGGGGAAGGGGTTTCAGTGTGTGGGGAAGGTGTCCCAGTGTGTGGGGATGTGTTTCAGTGTGTGGGGAAGGGTTTCAGTCTTTTGGGAAGAGCTTTCAGTGTGTGGGGAAGAGGTTCCAGTGTGTGGGGATGGGTTTCAGAGTGTGGGGAAGGGTTTCAGTGATTGCGGAAGGGGTTTCAGTGTGTGGGGAAGAGGTTTCAGTGTGTGGGGAAAATGTTTCAGTGTTTGGGGATTTGTTTCAGTGTGTGGGGAAGGGGTTTCAGTGTGTGGGGAAGGGGTTTCAGTGTGTGGGGAAGAGATTTCTGTGTGTGGGAATGGGTTTCAGTGTGTGGTTAAGGGGTTTCAGTCTGTGGGGAAGGGGTTTCAGTGTTTGGGGAAGAGGTTTCAGTGTTTGGGGAAGGGGTTTCAGTGTGTGGGGAAGTGGTTTCAGTCGTGGTGAAGAGGTTTCAGTGTGTGGGGAAGAGGTTGCAGAGTGTGGGGAAGGGGTTTCAGTATGTGGGGAAGTGTTTTCAGTGCGTGGATTAGGGGTTTCAGTGTGTGGGGATGGTGTTTCAGTGTGTGGGGAAGGTGTTTCAGTGTGTGGGGAAGGCTTTCAGTGTGTGGGGATGTGTTTCAGTGTGTGGGGAAGGGTTTCAGTTTGTGGGGAAGGGTTTCAGTGAGTTGGGAAAGTGTTTCAGTGTGTGGGTATGGGTTTCAGTGTGTGGGGAAGGGTTTCAGTGTGTGGGGAAGGGGTTTCAGTCTGTAGGGAATGGGTTTCAGTGAGTGGGGAAGGTGTTTCAGTGTGTGGAGAAGGGGTTTGAGTGTGTGGTGATGCGTTTCATTGTCTGGGGAATGGTTTCAGTGTGAGGGGATGGTTTTCAGTGTATGGGGAAGGTGTTTCAGTGTGTGGGGAAGGTGTTTCAGTGTGTGGGGAAGGCTTTCAGTTTGTGGGGATGTGTTTCAGTGTGTGGGGAAGGGTTTAAGTGTGTGGGGAAGGTGTTTCAGTGTGTGGGTATGGGTTTCAGTGTGTGGGGAAGGTGTTTCAGTTTGTGGGTATGGGTTTCAGTGAGTGGGGAAGGGTTTCAGTGTGTGGGGAAGTGTTTCAGTGTGTGGGGAAGGGGTTTCTGTCTGTAGGGAATGGGTTTCAGTCTGTAGGGAATGGGTTTCAGTGCGTGGCGAAGGTGTTTCAGTGTGTGTGGGGATGGGTTTCAGTGAGTGGGGAAGGTGTTTCAGTGTGTGCGGAAGGGGTTTCAGTGTGTGGGGAAAGGGTTTCAGAGTGCGGGGAAGGTGGTTCAGTGTATGGGGAATGGGTTTCTGTGTGCGGGGAAGGGGTTTCATTGTGTGGGGACGGTGTTTCATTGTGTGTGGGAGGTTTAGATTAGAGATACAGCACTGAAACAGGCCCTTCAGCCCACCGAGTCTGTGCCGAACATCAACCACCCATTTATACTAATCCTACACTAATCCCATATTCCTACCAAACATCCCCACCTGTCCCTATATTTCCCTACCACCTACCTATACTAGTGACAGTTTATAATGGCCAATTTACCTATCAACCTGCAAGTCTTTTGGCTTGTGGGAGGAAACCGGAGCACCCGGAGAAAACCCACGCAGACACAGGGAGAACTTGCAAACTCCACACAGACAATACCCGGAATCGAACCCGGGTCCCTGGAGCTGTGAGGCTGCGGTGCTAACCACTGCGCCACTGTGCCGCCCAATGTTTCAGTGTGTGGGGAAGTTGTTTTAGTGAGTGTGGGGAAGTTGTTTTAGTATGTGGGGAAGGTGTTTCAGAGTGTGCGGAAGGGGTTTCAGTGTGTGGGAAGTTGCTTTCAGAGTGTGGGGAAGGTGTTTCAGTGTGTGGGGAAGGGTTTCAGTGTGTGTGGGGAAGGGTTTCAGTGTGTGGGGAAGGTGCCCCAGTGTGTGGGGATGTGTTTCAGTGTGTGGGGACGGTGTTTCAGTGTGTGGGGAAGGGGTTTCAGTGTGTGGGGAAGGGGTTTCAGTGTGTGGGGAAGGTGTCCCAGTGTGTGGGGATGTGTTTCAGTGTGTGGGGAAGGTGTTTCAGTGTGTGGGGAAGGGGTTTCAGTGTGTGGGGAAGGTGCTTCAGTGTGTGGGGATGTCTTTCAGTGTGTTGGGAAGGAGTTTCAGTGTGTGGGGAAGGGGATTCAGTGTGTGGGGAAGGTGTTTCAGTGTTTGGGGAAGGGTTTCAGTGTGTGGGGAATGTGTTTCAGTGTGTGGCGAAGGTGTTTCAGTATGTGGGGATGTGTTTCAGTGTGTGGGGAAGGGTTTCAGTGTGTGGGGAAGGTGTTTCAGTGTGTAGGGAATGGGTTTCAGTGTGTGGGGAAGGTGCTTCAGTGTGTGTGGGGATGGGTTTCAGTGTGTGGGGAAGGTGTTTCAATGTATGGGGAAGGTGTTTCAGTGTGTGGAGAAGGGGTTTCAGTGTGCGAGGAAGGGGTTTCAGTGTTTGGGGAACGTTTTTCAGAGTGTGGGGAAGGTGCTTCAGTGTGTGTGGGGATGGGTTTCAGTGTATGGGGAAGGTGTTTCAATGTGTGGGGAAGGTGTTTCAGTGTGTGGAGAAGGGGTTTCAGTGTGTGGGGAAGGCTTTCAGTTTGTGGGGATGTGTTTCAGTGTGTGGGGAAGGGTTTAAGTGTGTGGGGAAGGTGTTTCAGTGTGTGGGTATGGGTTTCAGTGTGTGGGGAAGGTGTTTCAGTTTGTGGGTATGGGTTTCAGTGAGTGGGGAAGGGTTTCAGTGTGTGGGGAAGTGTTTCAGTGTGTGGGGAAGGGGTTTCTGTCTGTAGGGAATGGGTTTCAGTCTGTAGGGAATGGGTTTCAGTGCGTGGCGAAGGTGTTTCAGTGTGTGTGGGGATGGGTTTCAGTGAGTGGGGAAGGTGTTTCAGTGTGTGCGGAAGGGGTTTCAGTGTGTGGGGAAGGCTTTCAGTGTGTGGGGATGTGTTTCAGTGTGTGGGGAAGGGTTTCAGTTTGTGGGGAAGGGTTTCAGTGAGTTGGGAAAGTGTTTCAGTGTGTGGGTATGGGTTTCAGTGTGTGGGGAAGGGTTTCAGTGTGTGGGGAAGGGGTTTCAGTCTGTAGGGAATGGGTTTCAGTGAGTGGGGAAGGTGTTTCAGTGTGTGGAGAAGGGGTTTGAGTGTGTGGTGATGCGTTTCATTGTCTGGGGAATGGTTTCAGTGTGAGGGGATGGTTTTCAGTGTATGGGGAAGGTGTTTCAGTGTGTGGGGAAGGTGTTTCAGTGTGTGGGGAAGGCTTTCAGTTTGTGGGGATGTGTTTCAGTGTGTGGGGAAGGGTTTAAGTGTGTGGGGAAGGTGTTTCAGTGTGTGGGTATGGGTTTCAGTGTGTGGGGAAGGTGTTTCAGTTTGTGGGTATGGGTTTCAGTGAGTGGGGAAGGGTTTCAGTGTGTGGGGAAGTGTTTCAGTGTGTGGGGAAGGGGTTTCTGTCTGTAGGGAATGGGTTTCAGTCTGTAGGGAATGGGTTTCAGTGCGTGGCGAAGGTGTTTCAGTGTGTGTGGGGATGGGTTTCAGTGAGTGGGGAAGGTGTTTCAGTGTGTGCGGAAGGGGTTTCAGTGTGTGGGGAAAGGGTTTCAGAGTGCGGGGAAGGTGGTTCAGTGTATGGGGAATGGGTTTCTGTGTGCGGGGAAGGGGTTTCATTGTGTGGGGACGGTGTTTCATTGTGTGTGGGAGGTTTAGATTAGAGATACAGCACTGAAACAGGCCCTTCAGCCCACCGAGTCTGTGCCGAACATCAACCACCCATTTATACTAATCCTACACTAATCCTATATTCCTACCAAACATCCCCACCTGTCCCTATATTTCCCTACCACCTACCTATACTAGTGACAGTTTATAATGGCCAATTTACCTATCAACCTGCAAGTCTTTTGGCTTGTGGGAGGAAACCGGAGCACCCGGAGAAAACCCACGCAGACACAGGGAGAACTTGCAAACTCCACACAGACAATACCCGGAATCGAACCCGGGTCCCTGGAGCTGTGAGGCTGCGGTGCTAACCACTGCGCCACTGTGCCGCCCAATGTTTCAGTGTGTGGGGAAGTTGTTTTAGTGAGTGTGGGGAAGTTGTTTTAGTATGTGGGGAAGGTGTTTCAGAGTGTGCGGAAGGGGTTTCAGTGTGTGGGAAGTTGCTTTCAGAGTGTGGGGAAGGTGTTTCAGTGTGTGGGGAAGGGTTTCAGTGTGTGTGGGGAAGGGTTTCAGTGTGTGGGGAAGGTGTCCCAGTGTGTGGGGATGTGTTTCAGTGTGTGGGGACGGTGTTTCAGTGTGTGGGGAAGGGGTTTCAGTGTGTGGGGAAGGGGTTTCAGTGTGTGGGGAAGGTGTCCCAGTGTGTGGGGATGTGTTTCAGTGTGTGGGGAAGGTGTTTCAGTGTGTGGGGAAGGGGTTTCAGTGTGTGGGGAAGGTGCTTCAGTGTGTGGGGATGTCTTTCAGTGTGTTGGGAAGGAGTTTCAGTGTGTGGGGAAGGGGATTCAGTGTGTGGGGAAGGTGTTTCAGTGTTTGGGGAAGGGTTTCAGTGTGTGGGGAATGTGTTTCAGTGTGTGGCGAAGGTGTTTCAGTATGTGGGGATGTGTTTCAGTGTGTGGGGAAGGGTTTCAGTGTGTGGGGAAGGTGTTTCAGTGTGTAGGGAATGGGTTTCAGTGTGTGGGGAAGGTGCTTCAGTGTGTGTGGGGATGGGTTTCAGTGTGTGGGGAAGGTGTTTCAATGTATGGGGAAGGTGTTTCAGTGTGTGGAGAAGGGGTTTCAGTGTGCGAGGAAGGGGTTTCAGTGTTTGGGGAACGTTTTTCAGAGTGTGGGGAAGGTGCTTCAGTGTGTGTGGGGATGGGTTTCAGTGTATGGGGAAGGTGTTTCAATGTGTGGGGAAGGTGTTTCAGTGTGTGGAGAAGGGGTTTCAGTGTGTGAGGAAGGGGTTTCAGTGTTTGGGGAAGGGGTTTCATTGTGTGGGGAAGGTGTTTCAGTGTGTGGGGAAGTGTTTCAGTGCGTGGATTAGGGGTTTCAGTGTGTGGGGATGGTGTTTCAGTGTGTGGGGAAGGTGTTTCAGTGTGTGGGGAAGGCTTTCAGTGTGTGGGGATGTGTTTCAGTTTGTGGGGAAGGGTTTCAGTTTGTGGGGAAGGGTTTCAGTGAGTGGGGAAGGTGTTTCAGTGTGTGGGTATGGGTTTCAGTGTGTGGGGAAGGGTTTCAGTGTGTGGGGAAGGGGTTTCAGTCTGTAGGGAATGGGTTTCAGTATGTTGCGAAGGTGTTTCAGTGTGTGTGGGGATGGGTTTCAGTGAGTGGGGAAGGTGTTTCAGTGTGTGGAGAAGGGGTTTGAGTGTGTGGTGATGCGTTTCATTGTCTGGGGAATGGTTTCAGTGTGAGGGGATGGTTTTCAGTGTATGAGGAAGGTGTTTCAGTGTGTGGGGAAGGTGTTTCAGTGTGTGGGGAAGGCTTTCAGTGTGTGGGGATGTGTTTCAGTGTGTGGGGAAGGGTTTAAGTGTGTGGGGAAGGGTTTAAGTGTGTGGGGAAGGTGTTTCAGTGTGTGGGTATGGGTTTCAGTGTGTGGGGAAGGTGTTTCAGTGAGTGGGGAAGGGTTTCAGTGTGTGGGGAAGTGTTTCAGTGTGTGGGGAAGGGGTTTCTGTCTGTAGGGAATGGGTTTCAGTGCGTGGCGAAGGTGTTTCAGTGTGTGTGGGGATGGGTTTCAGTGAGTGGGGAAGGTGTTTCAGTGTGTGCGGAAGGGGTTTCAGTGTGCGGGGAAGGTGGTTCAGTGTATGGGGAATGGGTTTCTGTGTGCGGGGAAGGGGTTTCATTGTGTGTGGGGATGGGTTTCAGTGTGTGGGGAAGGTTTAGATTAGAGATACAGCACTGAAACAGGCCCTTCAGCCCACCGAGTCTGTGCCGAACATCAACCACCCATTTATACTAATCCTACACTAATCCCATATTCCTACCAAACATCCCCACCTGTCCCTATATTTCCCTACCACCTACCTATACTAGTGACAATTTATAATGGCCAATTTACCTATCAACCTGCAAGTCTTTTGGCTTGTGGGAGGAAACCGGAGCACCCGGAGAAAACCCACGCAGACACAGGGAGAACTTGCAAACTCCACACAGACAATACCCGGAATCGAACCCGGGTCCCTGGAGCTGTGAGGCTGCGGTGCTAACCACTGCGCCACTGTGCCGCCCAAAGTTTCAGTGTGTGGGGAAGTTGTTTTAGTGAGTGTGGGGAAGTTGTTTTAGTATGTGGGGAAGGTGTTTCAGAGTGTGCGGAAGGGGTTTCAGTGTGTGGGAAGTTGCTTTCAGAGTGTGGGGAAGGTGTTTCAGTGTGTGGGGAAGGGTTTCAGTGTGTGGGGAAGGGTTTCAGTGCGTGGGGAAGGGGTTTCAGTGTGTGGGGAAGGTGTCCCAGTGTGTGGGGATGTGTTTCAGTGTGTGGGGAAGGTGTTTCAGTGTGTGGGGAAGGGGTTTCAGTGTGTGGGGAAGGTGCTTCAGTGTGTGGGGATGTCTTTCAGTGTGTTGGGAAGGTGTTTCAGTGTTTGGGGAAGGGTTTCAGTGTGTGGGGAATGTGTTTCAGTGTGTGGCGAAGGTGTTTCAGTATGTGGGGATGTGTTTCAGTGTGTGGGGAAGGGTTTCAGTGTGTGGGGAAGGTGTTTCAGTGTGTAGGGAATGGGTTTCAGTGTGTGGGGAAGGTGCTTCAGTGTGTGTGGGGATGGGTTTCAGTGTGTGGGGAAGGTGTTTCAATGTATGGGGAAGGTGTTTCAGTGTGTGGAGAAGGGGTTTCAGTGTGTGAGGAAGGGGTTTCAGTGTTTGGGGAACGTTTTTCAGAGTGTGGGGAAGGTGCTTCAGTGTGTGTGGGGATGGGTTTCAGTGTATGGGGAAGGTGTTTCAATGTGTGGGGAAGGTGTTTCAGTGTGTGGAGAAGGGGTTTCAGTGTGTGAGGAAGGGGTTTCAGTGTTTGGGGAAGGGGTTTCATTGTGTGGGGACGGTGTTTCAGTGTGTGTGGGGATGGGTTTCAGTGTGTGTGGGGATGGGTTTCAGTGTGTGGGGATGGTGTTTCAGTGTGTGGGAAGTTGTTTCAGTGTGTGTGGGGATGGCTTTCAGTGTGTGGGGAAGGTGTTTCAGAGTTTGCGGAAGGGGTTTCAGTGTGTGGGAAGTGGGTTTCAGAGTGTGGGGAAGGTGTTTCAGTGTGTGGGGAACGGTTTCAGTGTGTGTGGGGAAGGGTTTCAGTGTGTGGGGAAGGGATTTCAGTGTGTGGGGAAGAGGTTTCAGTGTGTGGGGAAGGGTTTCAGTCTTTTGGGAAGAGCTTTCAGTGTGTGGGGAAGAGGTTCCAGTGTGTGGGGATGGGTTTCAGAGTGTGGGGAAGGGTTTCAGTGATTGCGGAAGGGGTTTCAGTGTGTGGGGAAGAGGTTTCAGTGTGTGGGGAAAATGTTTCAGTGTTTGGGGATTTGTTTCAGTGTGTGGGGAAGGGGTTTCAGTGTGTGGGGAAGGGGTTTCAGTGTGTGGGGAAGAGATTTCTGTGTGTGGGAATGGGTTTCAGTGTGTGGTTAAGGGGTTTCAGTCTGTGGGGAAGGGGTTTCAGTGTTTGGGGAAGAGGTTTCAGTGTTTGGGGAAGGGGTTTCAGTGTGTGGGGAAGTGGTTTCAGTCGTGGTGAAGAGGTTTCAGTGTGTGGGGAAGAGGTTGCAGAGTGTGGGGAAGGGGTTTCAGTATGTGGGGAAGTGTTTTCAGTGCGTGGATTAGGGGTTTCAGTGTGTGGGGATGGTGTTTCAGTGTGTGGGGAAGGTGTTTCAGTGTGTGGGGAAGTCTTTCAGTGTGTGGGGATGTGCTTCAGTGTGTGGGGAAGGGTTTCAGTTTGTGGGGAAGGGTTTCAGTGAGTTGGGAAAGTGTTTCAGTGTGTGGGTATGGGTTTCAGTGTGTGGGGAAGGGTTTCAGTGTGTGGGGAAGGGGTTTCAGTCTGTAGGGAATGGGTTTCAGTATGTTGCGAAGGTGTTTCAGTGTGTGTGGGGATGGGTTTCAGTGAGTGGGGAAGGTGTTTCAGTGTGTGGAGAAGGGGTTTGAGTGTGTGGTGATGCGTTTCATTGTCTGGGGAATGGTTTCAGTGTGAGGGGATGGTTTTCAGTGTATGGGGAAGGTGTTTCAGTGTGTGGGGAAGGTGTTTCAGTGTGTGGGGAAGGCTTTCAGTGTGTGGGGATGTGTTTCAGTGTGTGGGGAAGGGTTTAAGTGTGTGGGGAAGGTGTTTCAGTGTGTGGGTATGGGTTTCAGTGTGTGGGGAAGGTGTTTCAGTTTGTGGGTATGGGTTTCAGTGAGTGGGGAAGGGTTTCAGTGTGTGGGGAAGTGTTTCAGTGTGTGGGGAAGGGGTTTCTGTCTGTAGGGAATGGGTTTCAGTCTGTAGGGAATGGGTTTCAGTGCGTGGCGAAGGTGTTTCAGTGTGTGTGGGGATGGGTTTCAGTGAGTGGGGAAGGTGTTTCAGTGTGTGCGGAAGGGGTTTCAGTGTGTGGGGAAAGGGTTTCAGTGTGCGGGGAAGGTGGTTCAGTGTATGGGGAATAGGTTTCTGTGTGCGGGGAAGGGGTTTCATTGTGTGGGGACGGTGTTTCATTGTGTGTGGGAGGTTTAGATTAGAGATACAGCACTGAAACAGGCCCTTCAGCCCACCGAGTCTGTGCCGAACATCAACCACCCATTTATACTAATCCTACACTAATCCCATATTCCTACCAAACATCCCCACCTGTCCCTATATTTCCCTACCACCTACCTATACTAGTGACAGTTTATAATGGCCAATTTACCTATCAACCTGCAAGTCTTTTGGCTTGTGGGAGGAAACCGGAGCACCCGGAGAAAACCCACGCAGACACAGGGAGAACTTGCAAACTCCACACAGACAATACCCGGAATCGAACCCGGGTCCCTGGAGCTGTGAGGCTGCGGTGCTAACCACTGCGCCACTGTGCCGCCCAATGTTTCAGTGTGTGGGGAAGTTGTTTTAGTATGTGGGGAAGGTGTTTCAGAGTGTGCGGAAGGGGTTTCAGTGTGTGGGAAGTTGCTTTCAGAGTGTGGGGAAGGTGTTTCAGTGTGTGGGGAAGGGTTTCAGTGTGTGGGGAAGGGTTTCAGTGCGTGGGGAAGGGGTTTCAGTGTGTGGGGAAGGTGTCCCAGTGTGTGGGGATGTGTTTCAGTGTGTGGGGAAGGTGTTTCAGTGTGTGGGGAAGGGGTTTCAGTGTGTGGGGAAGGTGCTTCAGTGTGTGGGGATGTCTTTCAGTGTGTTGGGAAGGAGTTTCAGTGTGTGGGGAAGGGGATTCAGTGTGTGGGGAAGGTGTTTCAGTGTTTGGGGAAGGGTTTCAGTGTGTGGGGAATGTGTTTCAGTGTGTGGCGAAGGTGTTTCAGTATGTGGGGATGTGTTTCAGTGTGTGGGGAAGGGTTTCAGTGTGTGGGGAAGGTGTTTCAGTGTGTAGGGAATGGGTTTCAGTGTGTGGGGAAGGTGCTTCAGTGTGTGTGGGGATGGGTTTCAGTGTGTGGGGAAGGTGTTTCAATGTATGGGGAAGGTGTTTCAGTGTGTGGAGAAGGGGTTTCAGTGTGCGAGGAAGGGGTTTCAGTGTTTGGGGAACGTTTTTCAGAGTGTGGGGAAGGTGCTTCAGTGTGTGTGGGGATGGGTTTCAGTGTATGGGGAAGGTGTTTCAATGTGTGGGGAAGGTGTTTCAGTGTGTGGAGAAGGGGTTTCAGTGTGTGAGGAAGGGGTTTCAGTGTTTGGGGAAGGGGTTTCATTGTGTGGGGACGGTGTTTCAGTGTGTGTGGGGATGGGTTTCAGTGTGTGTGGGGATGGGTTTCAGTGTGTGGGGAAGGTGTTTCAGTGTGTGGGAAGTTGTTTCAGTGTGTGTGGGGATGGCTTTCAGTGTGTGGGGAAGGTGTTTCAGAGTTTGCGGAAGGGGTTTCAGTGTGTGGGAAGTGGGTTTCAGAGTGTGGGGAAGGTGTTTCAGTGTGTGGGGAACGGTTTCAGTGTGTGTGGGGAAGGGTTTCAGTGTGTGGGGAAGGGGTTTCAGTGTGTGGGGAAGAGGTTTCAGTGTGTGGGGAAGGGTTTCAGTCTTTTGGGAAGAGCTTTCAGTGTTTGGGGAAGAGGTTCCAGTGTGTGGGGATGGGTTTCAGAGTGTGGGGAAGGGTTTCAGTGATTGCGGAAGGGGTTTCAGTGTGTGGGGAAGGGGTTTCAGTGTGTGGGGAAGGGGTTTCAGTGTGTGGGGAAGAGATTTCTGTGTGTGGGAATGGGTTTCAGTGTGTGGTTAAGGGGTTTCAGTCTGTGGGGAAGGGGTTTCAGTGTTTGGGGAAGAGGTTTCAGTGTTTGGGGAAGGGGTTTCAGTGTGTGGGGAAGTGGTTTCAGTCGTGGTGAAGAGGTTTCAGTGTGTGGGGAAGAGGTTGCAGAGTGTGGGGAAGGGGTTTCAGTATGTGGGGAAGTGTTTTCAGTGCGTGGATTAGGGGTTTCAGTGTGTGGGGATGGTGTTTCAGTGTGTGGGGAAGGTGTTTCAGTGTGTGGGGAAGGCTTTCAGTGTGTGGGGATGTGTTTCAGTGTGTGGGGAAGGGTTTCAGTTTGTGGGGAAGGGTTTCAGTGAGTTGGGAAAGTGTTTCAGTGTGTGGGTATGGGTTTCAGTGTGTGGGGAAGGGTTTCAGTGTGTGGGGAAGGGGTTTCAGTCTGTAGGGAATGGGTTTCAGTATGTTGCGAAGGTGTTTCAGTGTGTGTGGGGATGGGTTTCAGTGAGTGGGGAAGGTGTTTCAGTGTGTGGAGAAGGGGTTTGAGTGTGTGGTGATGCGTTTCATTGTCTGGGGAATGGTTTCAGTGTGAGGGGATGGTTTTCAGTGTATGGGGAAGGTGTTTCAGTGTGTGGGGAAGTGTTTCAGTGCGTGGATTAGGGGTTTCAGTGTGTGGGGATGGTGTTTCAGTGTGTGGGGAAGGTGTTTCAGTGTGTGGGGAAGGTGTTTCAGTGTGTGGGGAAGGCTTTCAGTGTGTGGGGATGTGTTTCAGTGTGTGGGGAAGGGTTTCAGTTTGTGGGGAAGGGTTTCAGTGAGTGGGGAAGGTGTTTCAGTGTGTGGGTATGGGTTTCAGTGTGTGGGGAAGGGTTTCAGTGTGTGGGGAAGGGGTTTCAGTCTGTAGGGAATGGGTTTCAGTATGTTGCGAAGGTGTTTCAGTGTGTGTGGGGATGGGTTTCAGTGAGTGGGGAAGGTGTTTCAGTGTGTGGAGAAGGGGTTTGAGTGTGTGGTGATGCGTTTCATTGTCTGGGGAATGGTTTCAGTGTGAGGGGATGGTTTTCAGTGTATGGGGAATGTGTTTCAGTGTGTGGGGAAGGTGTTTCAGTGTGTGGGGAAGGCTTTCAGTGTGTGGGGATGTGTTTCAGTGTGTGGGGAAGGGTTTAAGTGTGTGGGGAAGGTGTTTCTGTCTGTAGGGAATGGGTTTCAGTGCGTGGCGAAGGTGTTTCAGTGAGTGGGGAAGGTGTTTCAGTGTGTGCGGAAGGGGTTTCAGTGTGCGGGGAAGGTGGTTCAGTGTATGGGGAATGGGTTTCTGTGTGCGGGGAAGGGGTTTCATTGTGTGGGGACGGTGTTTCATTGTGTGTGGGAGGTTTAGATTAGAGATACAGCACTGAAACAGGCCCTTCAGCCCACCGAGTCTGTGCCGAACATCAACCACCCATTTATACTAATCCTACACTAATCCCATATTCCTACCAAACATCCCCACCTGTCCCTATATTTCCGTACCACCTACCTATACTAGTGACAGTTTATAATGGCCAATTTACCTATCAACCTGCAAGTCTTTTGGCTTGTGGGAGGAAACCGGAGCACCCGGAGAAAACCCACGCAGACACAGGGAGAACTTGCAAACTCCACACAGACAATACCCGGAATCGAACCCGGGTCCCTGGAGCTGTGAGGCTGCGGTGCTAACCACTGCGCCACTGTGCCGCCCAATGTTTCAGTGTGTGGGGAAGTTGTTTTAGTGAGTGTGGGGAAGTTGTTTTAGTATGTGGGGAAGGTGTTTCAGAGTGTGCGGAAGGGGTTTCAGTGTGTGGGAAGTTGCTTTCAGAGTGTGGGGAAGGTGTTTCAGTGTGTGGGGAAGGGTTTCAGTGTGTGGGGAAGGGTTTCAGTGCGTGGGGAAGGGGTTTCAGTGTGTGGGGAAGGTGTCCCAGTGTGTGGGGATGTGTTTCAGTGTGTGGGGAAGGTGTTTCAGTGTGTGGGGAAGGGGTTTCAGTGTGTGGGGAAGGTGCTTCAGTGTGTGGGGATGTCTTTCAGTGTGTTGGGAAGGAGTTTCAGTGTGTGGGGAAGGGGATTCAGTGTGTGGGGAAGGTGTTTCAGTGTTTGGGGAAGGGTTTCAGTGTGTGGGGAATGTGTTTCAGTGTGTGGCGAAGGTGTTTCAGTATGTGGGGATGTGTTTCAGTGTGTGGGGAAGGGTTTCAGTGTGTGGGGAAGGTGTTTCAGTGTGTAGGGAATGGGTTTCAGTGTGTGGGGAAGGTGCTTCAGTGTGTGTGGGGATGGGTTTCAGTGTGTGGGGAAGGTGTTTCAATGTATGGGGAAGGTGTTTCAGTGTGTGGAGAAGGGGTTTCAGTGTGCGAGGAAGGGGTTTCAGTGTTTGGGGAACGTTTTTCAGAGTGTGGGGAAGGTGCTTCAGTGTGTGTGGGGATGGGTTTCAGTGTATGGGGAAGGTGTTTCAATGTGTGGGGAAGGTGTTTCAGTGTGTGGAGAAGGGGTTTCAGTGTGTGAGGAAGGGGTTTCAGTGTTTGGGGAAGGGGTTTCATTGTGTGGGGACGGTGTTTCAGTGTGTGTGGGGATGGGTTTCAGTGTGTGTGGGGATGGGTTTCAGTGTGTGGGGAAGGTGTTTCAGTGTGTGGGAAGTTGTTTCAGTGTGTGTGGGGATGGCTTTCAGTGTGTGGGGAAGGTGTTTCAGAGTTTGCGGAAGGGGTTTCAGTGTGTGGGAAGTGGGTTTCAGAGTGTGGGGAAGGTGTTTCAGTGTGTGGGGAACGGTTTCAGTGTGTGTGGGGAAGGGTTTCAGTGTGTGGGGAAGGGGTTTCAGTGTGTGGGGAAGAGGTTTCAGTGTGTGGGGAAGGGTTTCAGTCTTTTGGGAAGAGCTTTCAGTGTTTGGGGAAGAGGTTCCAGTGTGTGGGGATGGGTTTCAGAGTGTGGGGAAGGGTTTCAGTGATTGCGGAAGGGGTTTCAGTGTGTGGGGAAGAGGTTTCAGTGTGTGGGGAAAATGTTTCAGTGTTTGGGGATTTGTTTCAGTGTGTGGGGAAGGGGTTTCAGTGTGTGGGGAAGGGGTTTCAGTGTGTGGGGAAGAGATTTCTGTGTGTGGGAATGGGTTTCAGTGTGTGGTTAAGGGGTTTCAGTCTGTGGGGAAGGGGTTTCAGTGTTTGGGGAAGAGGTTTCAGTGTTTGGGGAAGGGGTTTCAGTGTGTGGGGAAGTGGTTTCAGTCGTGGTGAAGAGGTTTCAGTGTGTGGGGAAGAGGTTGCAGAGTGTGGGGAAGGGGTTTCAGTATGTGGGGAAGTGTTTTCAGTGCGTGGATTAGGGGTTTCAGTGTGTGGGGATGGTGTTTCAGTGTGTGGGGAAGGTGTTTCAGTGTGTGGGGAAGGCTTTCAGTGTGTGGGGATGTGTTTCAGTGTGTGGGGAAGGGTTTCAGTTTGTGGGGAAGGGTTTCAGTGAGTTGGGAAAGTGTTTCAGTGTGTGGGTATGGGTTTCAGTGTGTGGGGAAGGGTTTCAGTGTGTGGGGAAGGGGTTTCAGTCTGTAGGGAATGGGTTTCAGTATGTTGCGAAGGTGTTTCAGTGTGTGTGGGGATGGGTTTCAGTGAGTGGGGAAGGTGTTTCAGTGTGTGGAGAAGGGGTTTGAGTGTGTGGTGATGCGTTTCATTGTCTGGGGAATGGTTTCAGTGTGAGGGGATGGTTTTCAGTGTATGGGGAAGGTGTTTCAGTGTGTGGGGAAGTGTTTCAGTGCGTGGATTAGGGGTTTCAGTGTGTGGGGATGGTGTTTCAGTGTGTGGGGAAGGTGTTTCAGTGTGTGGGGAAGGTGTTTCAGTGTGTGGGGAAGGCTTTCAGTGTGTGGGGATGTGTTTCAGTGTGTGGGGAAGGGTTTCAGTTTGTGGGGAAGGGTTTCAGTGAGTGGGGAAGGTGTTTCAGTGTGTGGGTATGGGTTTCAGTGTGTGGGGAAGGGTTTCAGTGTGTGGGGAAGGGGTTTCAGTCTGTAGGGAATGGGTTTCAGTATGTTGCGAAGGTGTTTCAGTGTGTGTGGGGATGGGTTTCAGTGAGTGGGGAAGGTGTTTCAGTGTGTGGAGAAGGGGTTTGAGTGTGTGGTGATGCGTTTCATTGTCTGGGGAATGGTTTCAGTGTGAGGGGATGGTTTTCAGTGTATGGGGAATGTGTTTCAGTGTGTGGGGAAGGTGTTTCAGTGTGTGGGGAAGGCTTTCAGTGTGTGGGGATGTGTTTCAGTGTGTGGGGAAGGGTTTAAGTGTGTGGGGAAGGGTTTAAGTGTGTGGGGAAGGTGTTTCTGTCTGTAGGGAATGGGTTTCAGTCTGTAGGGAATGGGTTTCAGTGCGTGGCGAAGGTGTTTCAGTGTGTGTGGGGATGGGTTTCAGTGAGTGGGGAAGGTGTTTCAGTGTGTGCGGAAGGGGTTTCAGTGTGTGGGGAAAGGGTTTCAGTGTGCGGGGAAGGTGGTTCAGTGTATGGGGAATGGGTTTCATTGTGTGGGGACGGTGTTTCATTGTGTGTGGGAGGTTTAGATTAGAGATACAGCACTGAAACAGGCCCTTCAGCCCACCGAGTCTGTGCCGAACATCAACCACCCATTTATACTAATCCTACACTAATCCCATATTCCTACCAAACATCCCCACCTGTCCCTATATTTCCCTACCACCTACCTATACTAGTGACAGTTTATAATGGCCAATTTACCAATCAACCTGCAAGTCTTTTGGCTTGTGGGAGGAAACCGGAGCACCCGGAGAAAACCCACGCAGACACAGGGAGAACTTGCAAACTCCACACAGACAATACCCGGAATCGAACCCGGGTCCCTGGAGCTGTGAGGCTGCGGTGCTAACCACTGCGCCACTGTGCCGCCCAATGTTTCAGTGTGTGGGGAAGTTGTTTTAGTGAGTGTGGGGAAGTTGTTTTAGTATGTGGGGAAGGTGTTTCAGAGTGTGCGGAAGGGGTTTCAGTGTGTGGGAAGTTGCTTTCAGAGTGTGGGGAAGGTGTTTCAGTGTGTGGGGAAGGGTTTCAGTGTGTGGGGAAGGGTTTCAGTGCGTGGGGAAGGGGTTTCAGTGTGTCGGGAAGGTGTCCCAGTGTGTGGGGATGTGTTTCAGTGTGTGGGGAAGGTGTTTCAGTGTGTGGGGAAGGTGTTTCAGTGTGTGGGGAAGGTGCTTCAGTGTGTGGGGATGTCTTTCAGTGTGTTGGGAAGGAGTTTCAGTGTGTGGGGAAGGGGATTCAGTGTGTGGGGAAGGTGTTTCAGTGTTTGGGGAAGGGTTTCAGTGTGTGGGGAATGTGTTTCAGTGTGTGGCGAAGGTGTTTCAGTATGTGGGGATGTGTTTCAGTGTGTGGGGAAGGGTTTCAGTGTGTGGGGAAGGTGTTTCAGTGTGTAGGGAATGGGTTTCAGTGTGTGGGGAAGGTGCTTCAGTGTGTGTGGGGATGGGTTTCAGTGTGTGGGGAAGGTGTTTCAATGTATGGGGAAGGTGTTTCAGTGTGTGGAGAAGGGGTTTCAGTGTGCGAGGAAGGGGTTTCAGTGTTTGGGGAACGTTTTTCAGAGTGTGGGGAAGGTGCTTCAGTGTGTGTGGGGATGGGTTTCAGTGTATGGGGAAGGTGTTTCAATGTGTGGGGAAGGTGTTTCAGTGTGTGGAGAAGGGGTTTCAGTGTGTGAGGAAGGGGTTTCAGTGTTTGGGGAAGGGGTTTCATTGTGTGGGGACGGTGTTTCAGTGTGTGTGGGGATGGGTTTCAGTGTGTGTGGGGATGTGTTTCAGTGTGTGGGGAAGGTGTTTCAGTGTGTGGGAAGTTGTTTCAGTGTGTGTGGGGATGGCTTTCAGTGTGTGGGGAAGGTGTTTCAGAGTTTGCGGAAGGGGTTTCAGTGTGTGGGAAGTGGGTTTCAGAGTGTGGGGAAGGTGTTTCAGTGTGTGGGGAACGGTTTCAGTGTGTGTGGGGAAGGGTTTCAGTGTGTGGGGAAGGGGTTTCAGTGTGTGGGGAAGAGGTTTCAGTGTGTGGGGAAGGGTTTCAGTCTTTTGGGAAGAGCTTTCAGTGTTTGGGGAAGAGGTTCCAGTGTGTGGGGATGGGTTTCAGAGTGTGGGGAAGGGTTTCAGTGATTGCGGAAGGGGTTTCAGTGTGTGGGGAAGAGGTTTCAGTGTGTGGGGAAAATGTTTCAGTGTTTGGGGATTTGTTTCAGTGTGTGGGGAAGGGGTTTCAGTGTGTGGGGAAGGGGTTTCAGTGTGTGGGGAAGAGATTTCTGTGTGTGGGAATGGGTTTCAGTGTGTGGTTAAGGGGTTTCAGTCTGTGGGGAAGGGGTTTCAGTGTTTGGGGAAGAGGTTTCAGTGTTTGGGGAAGGGGTTTCAGTGTGTGGGGAAGTGGTTTCAGTCGTGGTGAAGAGGTTTCAGTGTGTGGGGAAGAGGTTGCAGAGTGTGGGGAAGGGGTTTCAGTATGTGGGGAAGTGTTTTCAGTGCGTGGATTAGGGGTTTCAGTGTGTGGGGATGGTGTTTCAGTGTGTGGGGAAGGTGTTTCAGTGTGTGGGGAAGGCTTTCAGTGTGTGGGGATGTGTTTCAGTGTGTGGGGAAGGGTTTCAGTTTGTGGGGAAGGGTTTCAGTGAGTTGGGAAAGTGTTTCAGTGTGTGGGTATGGGTTTCAGTGTGTGGGGAAGGGTTTCAGTGTGTGGGGAAGGGGTTTCAGTCTGTAGGGAATGGGTTTCAGTATGTTGCGAAGGTGTTTCAGTGTGTGTGGGGATGGGTTTCAGTGAGTGGGGAAGGTGTTTCAGTGTGTGGAGAAGGGGTTTGAGTGTGTGGTGATGCGTTTCATTGTCTGGGGAATGGTTTCAGTGTGAGGGGATGGTTTTCAGTGTATGGGGAAGGTGTTTCAGTGTGTGGGGAAGGTGTTTCAGTGTGTGGGGAAGGCTTTCAGTGTGTGGGGATGTGTTTCAGTGTGTGGGGAAGGGCTTAAGTGTGTGGGGAAGGTGTTTCAGTGTGTGGGTATGGGTTTCAGTGTGTGGGGAAGGTGTTTCAGTTTGTGGGTATGGGTTTCAGTGAGTGGGGAAGGGTTTCAGTGTGTGGGGAAGGGGTTTCTGTCTGTAGGGAATGGGTTTCAGTCTGTAGGGAATGGGTTTCAGTGCGTGGCGAAGGTGTTTCAGTGAGTGGGGAAGGTGTTTCAGTGTGTGCGGAAGGGGTTTCAGTGTGTGGGGAAAGGGTTTCAGTGTGCGGGGAAGGTGGTTCAGTGTATGGGGAATGGGTTTCTGTGTGCGGGGAAGGGGTTTCATTGTGTGGGGACGGTGTTTCATTGTGTGTGGGAGGTTTAGATTAGAGATACAGCACTGAAACAGGCCCTTCAGCCCACCGAGTCTGTGCCGAACATCAACCACCCATTTATACTAATCCTACACTAATCCCATATTCCTACCAAACATCCCCACCTGTCCCTATATTTCCCTACCACCTACCTATACTAGTGACAGTTTATATTGGCCAATTTACCTATCAACCTGCAAGTCTTTTGTCTTGTGGGAGGAAACCGGAGCACCCGGAGAAAACCCACGCAGACACAGGGAGAACTTGCAAACTCCACACAGACAATACCCGGAATCGAACCCGGGTCCCTGGAGCTGTGAGGCTGCGGTGCTAACCACTGCGCCACTGTGCCGCCCAATGTTTCAGTGTGTGGGGAAGTTGTTTTAGTGAGTGTGGGGAAGTTGTTTTAGTATGTGGGGAAGGTGTTTCAGAGTGTGCGGAAGGGGTTTCAGTGTGTGGGAAGTTGCTTTCAGAGTGTGGGGAAGGTGTTTCAGTGTGTTGGGAAGGGTTTCAGTGTGTGGGGAAGGGTTTCAGTGCGTGGGGAAGGGGTTTCAGTGTGTGGGGAAGGTGTCCCAGTGTGTGGGGATGTGTTTCAGTGTGTGGGGAAGGTGTTTCAGTGTGTGGGGAAGGTGTTTCAGTGTGTGGGGAAGGTGCTTCAGTGTGTGGGGATGTCTTTCAGTGTGTTGGGAAGGAGTTTCAGTGTGTGGGGAAGGGGATTCAGTGTGTGGGGAAGGTGTTTCAGTGTTTGGGGAAGGGTTTCAGTGTGTGGGGAATGTGTTTCAGTGTGTGGCGAAGGTGTTTCAGTATGTGGGGATGTGTTTCAGTGTGTGGGGAAGGGTTTCAGTGTGTGGGGAAGGTGTTTCAGTGTGTAGGGAATGGGTTTCAGTGTGTGGGGAAGGTGCTTCAGTGTGTGTGGGGATGGGTTTCAGTGTGTGGGGAAGGTGTTTCAATGTATGGGGAAGGTGTTTCAGTGTGTGGAGAAGGGGTTTCAGTGTGCGAGGAAGGGGTTTCAGTGTTTGGGGAACGTTTTTCAGAGTGTGGGGAAGGTGCTTCAGTGTGTGTGGGGATGGGTTTCAGTGTATGGGGAAGGTGTTTCAATGTGTGGGGAAGGTGTTTCAGTGTGTGGAGAAGGGGTTTCAGTGTGTGAGGAAGGGGTTTCAGTGTTTGGGGAAGGGGTTTCATTGTGTGGGGACGGTGTTTCAGTGTGTGTGGGGATGGGTTTCAGTGTGTGTGGGGATGGGTTTCAGTGTGTGGGGAAGGTGTTTCAGTGTGTGGGAAGTTGTTTCAGTGTGTGTGGGGATGGCTTTCAGTGTGTGGGGAAGGTGTTTCAGAGTTTGCGGAAGGGGTTTCAGTGTGTGGGAAGTGGGTTTCAGAGTGTGGGGAAGGTGTTTCAGTGTGTGGGGAACGGTTTCAGTGTGTGTGGGGAAGGGTTTCAGTGTGTGGGGAAGGGGTTTCAGTGTGTGGGGAAGGTGTCCCAGTGTGTGGGGATGTGTTTCAGTGTGTGGGGAAGGTGTTTCAGTGTGTGGGGAAGGTGTTTCAGTGTGTGGGGAAGGGGTTACAGTGTGTGGGGAAGGTGCTTCAGTGTGTGGGGATGTGTTTCAGTGTGTTGGGAAGGTGTTTCAGTGTGTGGGCAAGTGGTTTCAGTGTGTGGGGAAGGGGATTCAGTGTGTGGGGAAGGTGTTTCAGTGTTTGGGGAAGGGTTTCAGTGTGTGGGGAATGTGTTTCAGTGTGTGGGGAAGGTGTTTCAGTGTGTGGGGATGTGTTTCAGTGTGTGGGGAAGGGTTTCAGTGTGTGGGGAAGGTGTTTCAGTGTGTAGGGAATGGGTTTCAGTGTGTGGGGAAGGTGTTTCAATGTGTGGGGAAGGTGTTCCAGTGTGTGGGGAAGGGGTTTCAGTGTGTGAGGAAGGGGTTTCAATGTTTGGGGAACGTTTTTCAGTGTGTGTGGAAGGTGTTTCAGTGTGTGGGGAAGTTGTTTCAGTGTGTGGGGAAGGGGTTTCAGTGTGTGGGGATGGGTTTCAGTGTGTGGGGAAGGTGTTTCAGTGTTTGGGGAAGGGTTTCAGTGTGTGGGGAAGGTGTTTCAATGTGTGGGGAAGGTGTTTCAGTGTGTGGGGAATGGGTTTCAGTGTGTGAGGAAGGGGTTTCAGTGTTTGGGGAACGTTTTTCAGTGTGTGTGGAAGGTGTTTCAGTGTGTGGGGATGTTGCTTCAGTGTGTGGGGAATGTGATTCAGTGTGTGGCGAAGTTGTTTCAGTATGTGGGGATGTGTTTCAGTGTGTGGGGAAGGGTTTCAGTGTGTGGGGAAGGTGTTTCAGTGTGCAGGGAATGGGTTTCAGTGTGTGGGGAAGGTGCTTCAGTGTGTGTGGGGATGGGTTTCAGTGTGTGGGGAAGGTGTTTCAATGTATGGGGAAGGTGTTTCAGTGTGTGGAGAAGGGGTTTCAGTGTGTGAGGAAGGGGTTTCAGTGTTTGGGGAACGTTTTTCAGAGTGTGGGGAAGGTGCTTCAGTGTGTGTGGGGATGGGTTTCAGTGTATGGGGAAGGTGCTTCAATGTGTGGGGAAGGTGTTTCAGTGTGTGGTGAAGGGGTTTCAGTGTGTGAGGAAGGGGTTTCAGTGTTTGGGGAACGTTTTTCAGAGTGTGGGAAATGGGTTTCTGTGTGCGGGGAAGGGGTTTCATTGTGTGGGGACGGTGTTTCAGTGTGTGTGGGGATGGGTTTCAGTGTGTGTGGGGATGGGTTTCAGTGTGTGGGGAAGGTGTTTCAGTGTGTGGGATGTTGTTTCAGTGTGTGTGGGGATGGCTTTCAGTGTGTGGGGAAGGTGTTTCAGAGTTTGCGGAAGGGGTTTCAGTGTGTGGGAAGTGGGTTTCAGAGTGTGGGGAAGGTGTTTCAGTGTGTGGGGAACGGTTTCAGTGTGTGTGGGGAAGGGTTTCAGTGTGTGGGGAAGGGGTTTCAGTGTGTGGGGAAGGTGTCCCAGTGTGTGGGGATGTGTTTCAGTGTGTGGGGAAGGTGTTTCAGTGTGTGGGGAAGGTGTTTCAGTGTGTGGGGATTGGGTTTCAGTGTGTGGGGAAGGTGCTTCAGTGTGTGGGGATGTGTTTCAGTGTGTTGGGAAGGTGTTTCAGTGTGTGGGCAAGTGGTTTCAGTGTGTGGGGAAGGGGATTCAGTGTGTGGGGAAGGTGTTTCATTGTTTGGGGAAGGGTTTCAGTGTGTGGGGAATGTGTTTCAGTGTGTAGGGAATGGGTTTCACTGTGTGGGGAAGGTGTTTCAGTGTGTGGGGATGTGTTTCAGTGTGTGGGGAAGGGTTTCAGTGTGTGGGGAAGGTGTTTCAGTGTGTAGGGAATGGGTTTCACTGTGTGGGGAAGGTGTTTCAATGTGTGGGGAAGGTGTTTCAGTGTGTGGGGAAGGGGTTTCAGTGTGTGAGGAAGGGGTTTCAATGTTTGGGGAACGTTTTTCAGTGTGTGTGGAAGGTGTTTCAGTGTGTGGGGAAGTTGTTTCAGTGTGTGGGGAAGGGGTTTCAGTGTGTGGGGATGGGTTTCAGTGTGTGGGGAAGGTGTTTCAGTGTTTGGGGAAGGGTTTCAGAGTGTGGGGAAGGTGTTTCAATGTGTGGGGAAGGTGTTTCAGTGTGTGGGGAAGGGGTTTCAGTGTGTGAGAAAGGGGTTTCAGTGTTTGGGGAACGTTTTTCAGTGTGTGTGGAAGGTGTTTCAGTGTGTGGGGATGTTGTTTCAGTGTGTGGGGAATGTGTTTCAGTGTGTGCGGAATGGGTGTCAGTGTGTGGGGAATGTGTTTCAGTGTGTGGTGAAGGTGTTTCAGTGTGTGGGGAAGGTGTTTCAGTATGTGGGGAAGGGGTTTCAGTGTGTGGGGAAGGTGTTTCAGTGTGTGGGGAAGGATTTCAGTGTGTGGGGAAGGGGTTTCAGTGTCGGGGGAAGGTGGTTCAGTGTATGGGGAATGGGTTTCTGTGTGCGGGGAAGGTGTTTCATTGTGTGGGGAAGAGGTTTCAGTGTGTGTGGAAGAGGTTTCACTGTGTGGGGATGGGTTTCAGTGCGTGTGGAATAAGTTTAAGCGTGTGGGGAAGAGTTTTCAGTGTGTGGGGAAGAGGTTTCAGTGTGTGTAGAAGAGGTTTCGGTGCGTGTGGAAGGAGTTTCAGTGTGTGGGGAAGAGGTTTCAGTATGTGTGGAAGAGGTTTCATTGCGTGGGGAAGGGGTTTCAGTGTGTGGGGAAGAGGTTTCAGTGTGTGGGGAAGTGTTTCAGTCTTTGGGGAAGAGCTTTCAGTGTGTGGGGAAGAGGTTCCAGTGTGTGGGGATGGGTTTCAGAGTGTGGGGAAGGGTTTCAGTGATTGCGGAAGGGGTTTCAGTGTGTGGGGAAGAGGTTTCAGTGTGTGGGGAAAATGTTTCAGTGTTTGGGGATGTGTTTCAGTGTGTGGGGAAGGGGTTTCAGTGTGTGGGGAAGGGGTTTCAGTGTGTGGGGAAGAGATTTCTGTGTGTGGGGATGGGTTTCAGTGTGTGGTTAAGGGGATTCAGTCTGTGGGGAAGGGGTTTCAGTGTGTGGGGAAGAGGTTTCAGTGTTTGGGGAAGGGGTTTCAGTGTGTGGGGAAGTGGTTTCAGTAGTGGTGAAGAGGTTTCAGTGTGTGGGGAAGAGGTTGCAGAGTGTGGGGAAGGGGTTTCAGTATGTGGAGAAGTGGTTTCACTGTGTGGGGAAAAGGTTTCAGTGTGTGGAGAAGGGGTTTCAGTGTGTGGGGAAGAGGTTTCAGTGTGTGGTGATGCGTTTCATTGTGTGGGGAATGGTTTCAGTGTGAGGGGATGGTTTTCAGTGAATGGAGAAGGTGCTTCAGTGTGTGGGGAAGTGTTTCAGTGCGTGGATTAGGGGTTTCAGTGTGTGGGGAAGGTGTTTCAGTGTGTGGGGAAGGTGTTTCAGTGTGTGGGGAAGGCTTTCAGTGTGTGGGGATGTGTTTCAGTGTGTGGGGAAGGGTTTCAGTGTGTGGGGAAGGGTTTCAGTGTGTGGGGAAGGTGTTTCAGTGTGTGGGTATGGGTTTCAGTGTGTGGGGAAGGTGTTTCAGTTTGTGGGTATGGGTTTCAGTGAGTGGGGAAGGGTTTCAGTGTGTGGGGAAGTGTTTCAGTGTGTGGGGAAGGGGTTTCAGTCTGTAGGGAATGGGTTTCAGTGTGTTGCGAAGGTGTTTCAGTGTGTGTGGGGATGGGTTTCAGTGATTGGGGAAGGTGTTTCAGTGTGTGCGGAAGGGGTTTCAGTGTGTGGGGAAGGGGTTTCAGTGTGCGGGGAAGGTGGTTCAGTGTATGAGGAATGGGTTTCTGTGTGCGGGGAAGGGGTTTCATTGTGTGGGGACGGTGTTTCATTGTGTGTGGGGATGGGTTTCATTGTGTGGGGAAGGTGTTTCAGTGTGTGGGGAAGTATTTTAGTGTGTGGGGAAGTTGTTTTAGTGTGTGGGGAAGGTGTTTCAGAGTGTGCGGAAGGGGTTTCAATGTGTGGGAAGTTGCTTTCAGAGTGTTGGGAAGGTGTTTCAGTGTGTGGGGAAGGGTTTCAGTGTGTGTGGGGAAGGGTTTCAGTGCGTGGGGAAGGGGTTTCAGTGTGTGGGGAAGGTGTCGCAGTGTGTGGGGATGTGTTTCAGTGTGTGGGGAAGGTGTTTCAGTGTGTGGGGAAGGGGTTTCAGTGTGTGGGGAAGGTGCTTCATTGTGTGGGGATGTCTTTCAGTGTGTTGGGAAGGAGTTTCAGTGTGTGGGGAAGGGGATTCAGTGTGTGGGGAAGGTGCTTCAGTGTTTGGGGAAGGGTTTCAGTGTGTGGGGAATGTGTTTCAGTGTGTGGCGAAGGTGTTTCAGTATGTGGGGATGTGTTTCAGTGTGTGGGGAAGGGTTTCAGCGTGTGGGGAAGGTGTTTCAGTGTGTCGGGAATGGGTTTCAGTGTGTGGGGAAGGTGCTTCAGTGTGTGTGGGGATGGGTTTCAGTGTGTGGGGAAGGTGTTTCAATGTATGGGGAAGGTGTTTCAGTGTGTGGAGAAGGGGTTTCAGTGTGTGAGGAAGGGGTTTCAGTGTTTGGGGAACGTTTTTCAGAGTGTGGGGAAGGTGCTTCAGTGTGTGTGGGGATGGGTTTCAGTGTATGGGGAAGGTGTTTCAATGTGTGGGGAAGGTGTTTCAGTGTGTGGAGAAGGGGTTTCAGTGTGTGAGGAAGGGGTTTCAGTGTTTGGGGAACGTTTTTCAGAGTGTGGGGAATGGGTTTCTGTGTGCGGGGAAGGGGTTTCATTGTGTGGGGACGGTGTTTCAGTGTGTGTGGGGATGGGTTTCAGTGTGTGTGGGGATGGGTTTCAGTGTGTGGGGAAGGGGTTTCAGTGTGTGGGGAAGGTGTCCCAGTGTGTGGGGATGTGTTTCAGTGTGTGGGGAAGGTGTTTCAGTGTGTGGGGAAGGTGTTTCAGTGTGTGGGGAAGGGGTTTCAGAGTGTGGGGAAGGTGCTTCAGTGTGTGGGGATGTGTTTCAGTGTGTTGGGAAGGTGTTTCAGTGTGTGGGCAAGTGGTTTCAGTGTGTGGGGAAGGGGATTCAGTGTGTGGGGAAGGTGTTTCAGTGTTTGGGGAAGGGTTTCAGTGTGTGGGGAATGTGCTTCAGTGTGTGGGGAAGGTGTTTCAGTGTGTGGGGATGTGTTTCAGTGTGTGGGGAAGGATTTCAGTGTGTGGGGAAGGTGTTTCAGTGTGTAGGGAATGGGTTTCAGTGTGTGGGGAAGGTGTTTCAGTGTGTGTGGGGATGGGTTTCAGTGTGTTGGGAAGGTGTTTCAATGTGTGGGGAAGGTGTTTCAGTGTGTGGGGAAGGGGTTTCAGTGTGTGAGGAAGGGGTTTCAGTGTTTGGGGAACGTTTTTCAGTGTGTGTGGAAGGTGTTTCAGTGTGTGGGGAAGGTGTTTCTGTGTGTGGGGAAGGTGCTTCATTGTGTGGGGATGTCTTTCAGTGTGTTGGGAAGGAGTTTCAGTGTGTGGAGAAGGGGATTCAGTGTGTGGGGAAGGTGCTTCAGTGTTTGGGGAAGGGTTTCAGTGTGTGGGGAATGTGTTTTAGTGTGTGGCGAAGGTGTTTCAGTATGTGGCGATGTGTTTCAGTGTGTGGGGAAGGGTTTCAGCGTGTGGGGAAGGTGTTTCAGTGTGTCGGGAATGGGTTTCAGTGTGTGGGGAAGGTGCTTCAGTGTGTGTGGGGATGGGTTTCAGTGTGTGGGGAAGGTGTTTCAATGTATGGGGAAGGTGTTTCAGTGTGTGGAGAAGGGGTTTCAGTGTGTGAGGAAGGGGTTTCAGTGTTTGGGGAACGTTTTTCAGAGTGTGGGGAAGGTGCTTCAGTGTGTGTGGGGATGGGTTTCAGTGTATGGGGAAGGTGTTTCAATGTGTGGGGAAGGTGTTTCAGTGTGTGGAGAAGGGGTTTCAGTGTGTGAGGAAGGGGTTTCAGTGTTTGGGGAACGTTTTTCAGAGTGTGGGGAATGGGTTTCTGTGTGCGGGGAAGGGGTTTCATTGTGTGGGGACGGTGTTTCAGTGTGTGTGGGGATGGGTTTCAGTGTGTGTGGGGATGGGTTTCAGTGTGTGGGGAAGGTGTTTCAGTGTGTGGGAAGTTGTTTCAGTGTGTGTGGGGATGGCTTTCAGTGTGTGGGGAAGGTGTTTCAGAGTTTGCGGAAGGGGTTTCAGTGTGTGGGATGTGGGTTTCAGAGTGTGGGGAAGGTGTTTCAGTGTGTGGGGAACGGTTTCAGTGTGTGTGGGGAAGGGTTTCAGTGTGTGAGGAAGGGGTTTCAGTGTGTGGGGAAGGTGTCCCAGTGTGTGGGGATGTGTTTCAGTGTGTGGGGAAGGTGTTTCAGTGTGTGGGGAAGGTGTTTCAGTGTGTGGGGAAGGGGTTTCAGTGTGTGGGGAAGGTGCTTCAGTGTGTGAGGATGTGTTTCAGTGTGTTGGGAAGGTGTTTCAGTGTGTGGGCAAGTGGTTTCAGTGTGTGGGGAAGGGGATTCAGTGTGTGGGGAAGGTGTTTCAGTGTTTGGGGAAGGGTTTCAGTGTGTGGGGAATGTGTTTCAGTGTGTGGGGAAGGTGTTTCAGTGTGTGGGGATGTGTTTCAGTGTGTGGGGAAGGATTTCAGTGTGTGGGGAAGGTGTTTCAGTGTGTAGGGAATGGGTTTCAGTGTGTGGGGAAGGTGTTTCAGTGTGTGTGGGGATGGGTTTCAGTGTGTTGGGAAGGTGTTTCAATGTGTGGGGAAGGTGTTTCAGTGTGTGGGGAAGGGGTTTCAGTGTGTGAGGAAGGGGTTTCAATGTTTGGGGAACGTTTTTCAGTGTGTGTGGAAGGTGTTTCAGTGTGGGGAAGTTGTTTCAGTGTGTGGAGAAGGGGTTTCAGTGTGTGGGGATGGGTTTCATTGTATGGGGAAGGTGTTTCAGTGTATGGGGAAGGGTTTCAGTGTGTGGGGAAGGTGTTTCAATGTGTGGGGAAGGTGTTTCAGTGTGTGGGGAAGGGGTTTCAGTGTGTGAGGAAGGGGTTTCAGTGTTTGGGGAACGTTTTTCAGTGTGTGTGGAAGGTGTTTCAGTGTGTGGGGAAGTTGTTTCAGTGTGTGGGGAATGTGTTTCAGTGTGTGCGGAATGGGTGTCAGTGTGTGGGGAATGTGTTTCAGTGTGTGGTGAAGGTGTTTCAGTGTGTGGGGAAGGTGTTTCAGTATGTGGGGAAGGGGTTTCAGTGTGTGGGGAAGGTGTTTCAGTGTGTGGGGAAGGATTTCAGTGAGTGGGGAAGGGGTTTCAGTGTGCGGGGAAGGTGGTTCAGTGTATGGGGAAAGGGTTTCTGTGTGCGGGGAAGGTGTTTCATTGTGTGGGGAAGAGGTTTCAGTGTGTGTGGAAGAGGTTTCACTGTGTGGGGATGGGTTTCAGTGCGTGTGGAATAAGTTTAAGCGTGTGGGAAAGAGTTTTCAGTGTGTGGGGAAGAGGTTTCAGTGTGTGTAGAAGAGGTTTCGGTGCGTGTGGAAGGTGTTTCAGTGTGTGGGGAAGAGTTTTCAGTATGTGTGGAAGAGGTTTCATTGCGTGGGGAAGGGGTTTCAGTGTGTGGGGAAGAGGTTTCAGTGTGTGGGGAAGGGTTTCAGTCTTTGGGGAAGAGCTTTCAGTGTGTGGGGAAGAGGTTCCAGTGTGTGGGGATGGGTTTCAGAGTGTGGGGAAGGGTTTCAGTGATTGCGGAAGGGGTTTCAGTGTGTGGGGAAGAGGTTTCAGTGTGTGGGGAAAATGTTTCAGTGTTTGGGGATGTGTTTCAGTGTGTGGGGAAGGGGTTTCAGTGTGTGGGGAAGGGGTTTCAGTGTGTGGGGAAGAGATTTCTGTGTGTGGGGATGGGTTTCAGTGTGTGGTTAAGGGGTTTCAGTCTGTGGGGAAGGGGTTAGCATGATGTGAGAAAGAGGTTTCAGTGTTTGGGGAAGGGGTTTCAGTGTGTGGGGAAGTGGTTTCAGTCGTGGTGAAGAGGTTTCAGTGTGTGGGGAAGAGGTTGCAGAGTGTGGGGAAGGGGTTTCAGTATGTGGGGAAGTGTTTTCAGTGTGTGGGGAAAATGTTTCAGTGTGTGGAGAAGGGGTTTCAGTGTGTGGTGATGCGTTTCATTGTGTTGGGAATGGTTTCAGTGTGAGGGGATGGATTTCAGTGTATGGGGAAGGTGTTTCAGTGTGTGGGGAAGTGTTTCAGTGCGTGGATTAGGGGTTTCAGTGTGTGGGGATGGTGTTTCAGTGTGTGGGGAAGGTGTTTCAGTGTGTGGGGAAGGCTTTCAGTGTGTGGGGATGTGTTTCAGTGTGTGGGGAAGGGTTTCAGTTTGTGGGGAAGGGTTTCAGTGTGTGGGGAAGGTGTTTCAGTGTGTGGGTATGGGTTTCAGTGTGTGGGGAAGGGTTTCAGTGTGTGGGGAAGGGGTTTCAGTCTGTAGGGAATGGGTTTCAGTATGTTGCGAAGGTGTTTCAGTGTGTGTGGGGATGGGTTTCAGTGAGTGGGGAATGTGTTTCAGTGTGTGGAGAAGGGGTTTCAGTGTGTGGTGATGCGTTTCATTGTCTGGGGAATGGTTTCAGTGTGATGGGATGGTTTTCAGTGTATGGGGAAGGTGTTTCAGTGTGTGGGGAAGGTGTTTCAGTGTGTGGGGAAGGCTTTCAGTGTGTGGGGATGTGTTTCAGGGTGTGGGGAAGGGGTTCTGTGTGTGGGGAAGGGTTTCAGTGTGTGGGGAAGGTGTTTCAGTGTGTGGGTATGGGTTTCAGTGTGTGGGGAAGGTGTTTCAGTTTGTGGGTATGGGTTTCAGTGAGTGGGGAAGGGGTTCAGTGTGTGGGGAAGTGTTTCAGTGTGTGTGGAAGGGGTTTCAGTCTGTAGGGAATGGGTTTCAGTGTGTGGCGAAGGAGTTTCAGTGTGTGTGGGGATGGGTTTCAGTGAGTGGGGAAGGTGTTTCAGTGTGTGCGGAAGGGGTTTCAGTGTGTGGGGAAGGGGTTTCAGTGTGCGGGGAAGGTTGTTCAGTGTATGGGGAATGGGTTTCTGTGTGCGGGGAAGGGGTTTCATTGTGTGGGGACGGTGTTTCATTGTGTGTGGGGATGGGTTTCAGTGTGTGGGGAAGGTGTTTCAGTGTGTGGGGAAGTTGTTTTAGTGAGTGTGGGGAAGTTGTTTTAGTATGTGGGGAAGGTGTTTCAGAGTGTGCGGAAGGCGTTTCAGTGTGTGGGAAGTTGCTTTCAGAGTGTGGGGAAGGTGTTTCAGTGTGTGGGGAAGGGTTTCAGTGTGTGTGGGGAAGGGTTTCAGTGCGTGGGGAAGGGGTTTCAGTGTGTGGGGAAGGTGTCCCAGTGTGTGGGGATGTGTTTCAGTGTGTGGGGAAAGTGTTTCAGTGTGTGGGGAAGGGGTTTCAGTGTGTGGGGAAGGTGCTTCAGTGTGTGGGGATGTCTTTCAGTGTGTTGGGAAGGAGTTTCAGTGTGTGGGGAAGGGGATTCAGTGTGTGGGGAAGTTGTTTCAGTGTGTGGGGAATGTGTTTCAGTGTGTGCGGAATGGGTGTCAGTGTGTGGGGAATGTGTTTCAGTGTGTGGTGAAGGTGTTTCAGTGTGTGGGGAAGGTGTTTCAGTATGTGGGGAAGGGGTTTCAGTGTGTGGGGAAGGTGTTTCAGTGTGTGGGGAAGGATTTCAGTGAGTGGGGAAGGGGTTTCAGTGTGCGGGGAAGGTGGTTCAGTGTATGGGGAAAGGGTTTCTGTGTGCGGGGAAGGTGTTTCATTGTGTGGGGAAGAGGTTTCAGTGTGTGTGGAAGAGGTTTCACTGTGTGGGGATGGGTTTCAGTGCGTGTGGAATAAGTTTAAGCGTGTGGGAAAGAGTTTTCAGTGTGTGGGGAAGAGGTTTCAGTGTGTGTAGAAGAGGTTTCGGTGCGTGTGGAAGGAGTTTCAGTGTGTGGGGAAGAGTTTTCAGTATGTGTGGAAGAGGTTTCATTGCGTGGGGAAGGGGTTTCAGTGTGTGGGGAAGAGGTTTCAGTGTGTGGGGAAGGGTTTCAGTCTTTGGGGAAGAGCTTTCAGTGTGTGGGGAAGAGGTTCCAGTGTGTGGGGATGGGTTTCAGAGTGTGGGGAAGGGTTTCAGTGATTGCGGAAGGGGTTTCAGTGTGTGGGGAAGAGGTTTCAGTGTGTGGGGAAAATGTTTCAGTGTTTGGGGATGTGTTTCAGTGTGTGGGGAAGGGGTTTCAGTGTGTGGGGAAGGGGTTTCAGTGTGTGGGGAAGAGATTTCTGTGTGTGGGAATGGGTTTCAGTGTGTGGTTAAGGGGTTTCAGTCTGTGGGGAAGGGGTTAGCATGATGTGAGAAAGAGGTTTCAGTGTTTGGGGAAGGGGTTTCAGTGTGTGGGGAAGTGGTTTCAGTCGTGGTGAAGAGGTTTCAGTGTGTGGGGAAGAGGTTGCAGAGTGTGGGGAAGGGGTTTCAGTATGTGGGGAAGTGTTTTCAGTGTGTGGGGAAAATGTTTCAGTGTGTGGAGAAGGGGTTTCAGTGTGTGGTGATGCGTTTCATTGTGTGGGGAATGGTTTCAGTGTGAGGGGATGGATTTCAGTGTATGGGGAAGGTGTTTCAGTGTGTGGGGAAGTGTTTCAGTGCGTGGATTAGGGGTTTCAGTGTGTGGGGATGGTGTTTCAGTGTGTGGGGAAGGTGTTTCAGTGTGTGGGGAAGGCTTTCAGTGTGTGGGGATGTGTTTCAGTGTGTGGGGAAGGGTTTCAGTTTGTGGGGAAGGGTTTCAGTGTGTGGGGAAGGTGTTTCAGTGTGTGGGTATGGGTTTCAGTGTGTGGGGAAGGGTTTCAGTGTGTGGGGAAGGGGTTTCAGTCTGTAGGGAATGGGTTTCAGTATGTTGCGAAGGTGTTTCAGTGTGTGTGGGGATGGGTTTCAGTGAGTGGGGAATGTGTTTCAGTGTGTGGAGAAGGGGTTTCAGTGTGTGGTGATGCGTTTCATTGTCTGGGGAATGGTTTCAGTGTGAGGGGATGGTTTTCAGTGTATGGGGAAGGTGTTTCAGTGTGTGGGGAAGGTGTTTCAGTGTGTGGGGAAGGCTTTCAGTGTGTGTGGATGTGTTTCAGTGTGTGGGGAAGGGGTTCTGTGTGTGGGGAAGGGTTTCAGTGTGTGGGGAAGGTGTTTCAGTGTGTGGGTATGGGCTTCAGTGTGTGGGGAAGGTGTTTCAGTTTGTGGGTATGGGTTTCAGTGAGTGGGGAAGGGGTTCAGTGTGTGGGGAAGTGTTTCAGTGTGTGGGGAAGGGGTTTCAGTGTGTGGGGAAGAGATTTCTGTGTGTGGGAATGGGTTTCAGTGCGTGGTTAAGGGGTTTCAGTCTGTGGGGAAGGGGTTAGCATGATGTGAGAAAGAGGTTTCAGTGTTTGGGGAAGGGGTTTCAGTGTGTGGGGAAGTGGTTTCAGTCGTGGTGAAGAGGTTTCAGTGTGTGGGGAAGAGGTTGCAGTGTGTGGGGAAGGGGTTTCAGTATGTGGGGAAGTGTTTTCAGTGTGTGGGGAAAATGTTTCAGTGTGTGGAGAAGGGGTTTCAGTGTGTGGTGATGCGTTTCATTGTGTGGGGAATGGTTTCAGTGTGAGGGGATGGATTTCAGTGTATGGGGAAGGTGTTTCAGTGTGTGGGGAAGTGTTTCAGTGCGTGGATTAGGGGTTTCAGTGTGTGGGGATGGTGTTTCAGTGTGTGGGGAAGGTGTTTCAGTGTGTGGGGAAGGCTTTCAGTGTGTGGGGATGTGTTTCAGTGTGTGGGGAAGGGTTTCAGTTTGTGGGGAAGGGTTTCAGTGTGTGGGGAAGGTGTTTCAGTGTGTGGGTATGGGTTTCAGTTTGTGGGGAAGGGTTTCAGTGTGTGGGGAAGGGGTTTCAGTCTGTAGGGAATGGGTTTCAGTATGTTGCGAAGGTGTTTCAGTGTGTGTGGGGATGGGTTTCAGTGAGTGGGGAATGTGTTTCAGTGTGTGGAGAAGGGGTTTCAGTGTGTGGTGATGCGTTTCATTGTCTGGGGAATGGTTTCAGTGTGAGGGGATGGTTTTCAGTGTATGGGGAAGGTGTTTCAGTGTGTGGGGAAGGTGTTTCAGTGTGTGGGGAAGGCTTTCAGTGTGTGGGGATGTGTTTCAGTGTGTGGGGAAGGGGTTCTGTGTGTGGGGAAGGGTTTCAGTGTGTGGGGAAGGTGTTTCAGTGTGTGGGTATGGGTTTCAGTGTGTGGGGAAGGTGTTTCAGTTTGTGGGTATGGGTTTCAGTGAGTGGGGAAGGGGTTCAGTGTGTGGGGAAGTGTTTCAGTGTGTGTGGAAGGGGTTTCAGTCTGTAGGGAATGGGTTTCAGTGTGTGGCGAAGGAGTTTCAGTGTGTGTGGGGATGGGTTTCAGTGAGTGGGGAAGGTGTTTCAGTGTGTGCGGAAGGGGTTTCAGTGTGTGGGGAAGGGGTTTCAGTGTGCGGGGAAGGTTGTTCAGTGTATGGGGAATGGGTTTCTGTGTGCGGGGAAGGGGTTTCATTGTGTGGGGACGGTGTTTCATTGTGTGTGGGGATGGGTTTCAGTGTGTGGGGAAGGTGTTTCAGTGTGTGGGGAAGTTGTTTTAGTGAGTGTGGGGAAGTTGTTTTAGTATGTGGGGAAGGTGTTTCAGAGTGTGCGGAAGGCGTTTCAGTGTGTGGGAAGTTGCTTTCAGAGTGTGGGGAAGGTGTTTCAGTGTGTGGGGAAGGGTTTCAGTGTGTGTGGGGAAGGGTTTCAGTGCGTGGGGAAGGGGTTTCAGTGTGTGGGGAAGGTGTCCCAGTGTGTGGGGATGTGTTTCAGTGTGTGGGGAAAGTGTTTCAGTGTGTGGGGAAGGGGTTTCAGTGTGTGGGGAAGGTGCTTCAGTGTGTGGGGATGTCTTTCAGTGTGTTGGGAAGGAGTTTCAGTGTGTGGGGAAGGGGATTCAGTGTGTGGGGAAGTTGTTTCAGTGTGTGGGGAATGTGTTTCAGTGTGTGCGGAATGGGTGTCAGTGTGTGGGGAATGTGTTTCAGTGTGTGGTGAAGGTGTTTCAGTGTGTGGGGAAGGTGTTTCAGTATGTGGGGAAGGGGTTTCAGTGTGTGGGGAAGGTGTTTCAGTGTGTGGGGAAGGATTTCAGTGAGTGGGGAAGGGGTTTCAGTGTGCGGGGAAGGTGGTTCAGTGTATGGGGAAAGGGTTTCTGTGTGCGGGGAAGGTGTTTCATTGTGTGGGGAAGAGGTTTCAGTGTGTGTGGAAGAGGTTTCACTGTGTGGGGATGGGTTTCAGTGCGTGTGGAATAAGTTTAAGCGTGTGGGAAAGAGTTTTCAGTGTGTGGGGAAGAGGTTTCAGTGTGTGTAGAAGAGGTTTCGGTGCGTGTGGAAGGAGTTTCAGTGTGTGGGGAAGAGTTTTCAGTATGTGTGGAAGAGGTTTCATTGCGTGGGGAAGGGGTTTCAGTGTGTGGGGAAGAGGTTTCAGTGTGTGGGGAAGGGTTTCAGTCTTTGGGGAAGAGCTTTCAGTGTGTGGGGAAGAGGTTCCAGTGTGTGGGGATGGGTTTCAGAGTGTGGGGAAGGGTTTCAGTGATTGCGGAAGGGGTTTCAGTGTGTGGGGAAGAGGTTTCAGTGTGTGGGGAAAATGTTTCAGTGTTTGGGGATGTGTTTCAGTGTGTGGGGAAGGGGTTTCAGTGTGTGGGGAAGGGGTTTCAGTGTGTGGGGAAGAGATTTCTGTGTGTGGGAATGGGTTTCAGTGTGTGGTTAAGGGGTTTCAGTCTGTGGGGAAGGGGTTAGCATGATGTGAGAAAGAGGTTTCAGTGTTTGGGGAAGGGGTTTCAGTGTGTGGGGAAGTGGTTTCAGTCGTGGTGAAGAGGTTTCAGTGTGTGGGGAAGAGGTTGCAGAGTGTGGGGAAGGGGTTTCAGTATGTGGGGAAGTGTTTTCAGTGTGTGGGGAAAATGTTTCAGTGTGTGGAGAAGGGGTTTCAGTGTGTGGTGATGCGTTTCATTGTGTGGGGAATGGTTTCAGTGTGAGGGGATGGATTTCAGTGTATGGGGAAGGTGTTTCAGTGTGTGGGGAAGTGTTTCAGTGCGTGGATTAGGGGTTTCAGTGTGTGGGGATGGTGTTTCAGTGTGTGGGGAAGGTGTTTCAGTGTGTGGGGAAGGCTTTCAGTGTGTGGGGATGTGTTTCAGTGTGTGGGGAAGGGTTTCAGTTTGTGGGGAAGGGTTTCAGTGTGTGGGGAAGGTGTTTCAGTGTGTGGGTATGGGTTTCAGTGTGTGGGGAAGGGTTTCAGTGTGTGGGGAAGGGGTTTCAGTCTGTAGGGAATGGGTTTCAGTATGTTGCGAAGGTGTTTCAGTGTGTGTGGGGATGGGTTTCAGTGAGTGGGGAATGTGTTTCAGTGTGTGGAGAAGGGGTTTCAGTGTGTGGTGATGCGTTTCATTGTCTGGGGAATGGTTTCAGTGTGAGGGGATGGTTTTCAGTGTATGGGGAAGGTGTTTCAGTGTGTGGGGAAGGTGTTTCAGTGTGTGGGGAAGGCTTTCAGTGTGTGTGGATGTGTTTCAGTGTGTGGGGAAGGGGTTCTGTGTGTGGGGAAGGGTTTCAGTGTGTGTGGAAGGTGTTTCAGTGTGTGGGTATGGGTTTCAGTGTGTGGGGAAGGTGTTTCAGTTTGTGGGTATGGGTTTCAGTGAGTGGGGAAGGGGTTCAGTGTGTGGGGAAGTGTTTCAGTGTGTGGGGAAGGGGTTTCAGTCTGTAGGGAATGGGTTTCAGTGTGTGGCGAAGGAGTTTCAGTGTGTGTGGGGATGGGTTTCAGTGAGTGGGGAAGGTGTTTCAGTGTGTGCGGAAGGGGTTTCAGTGTGTGGGGAAGGGGTTTCAGTGTGCGGGGAAGGTTGTTCAGTGTATGGGGAATGGGTTTCTGTGTGCGGGGAAGGGGTTTCATTGTGTGGGGACGGTGTTTCATTGTGTGTGGGGATGGGTTTCAGTGTGTGGGGAAGGTGTTTCAGTGTGTGGGGAAGTTGTTTTAGTGAGTGTGGGGAAGTTGTTTTAGTATGTGGGGAAGGTGTTTCAGAGTGTGCGGAAGGCGTTTCAGTGTGTGGGAAGTTGCTTTCAGAGTGTGGGGAAGGTGTTTCAGTGTGTGGGGAAGGGTTTCAGTGTGTGTGGGGAAGGGTTTCAGTGCGTGGGGAAGGGGTTTCAGTGTGTGGGGAAGGTGTCCCAGTGTGTGGGGATGTGTTTCAGTGTGTGGGAAAAGTGTTTCAGTGTGTGGGGAAGGGGTTTCAGTGTGTGGGGAAGGTGCTTCAGTGTGTGGGGATGTCTTTCAGTGTGTTGGGAAGGAGTTTCAGTGTGTGGGGAAGGGGATTCAGTGTGTGGGGAAGGTGTTTCAGTGTTTGGGGAAGGGTTTCAGTGTGTGGGGAATGTGTTTCAGTGTGTGGCGAAGGTGTTTCAGTATGTGGGGATGTGTTTCAGTGTGTGGGGAAGGGTTTCAGTGTATGGGGAAGGTGTTTCAGTGTGTAGGGAATGGGTTTCAGTGTGTGGGGAAGGTGCTTCAGTGTGTGTGGGGATGGGTTTCAGTGTGTGGGGAAGGTGTTTCAATGTATGGGGAAGGTGTTTCAGTGTTCGGAGAAGGGGTTTCAGTGTGTGAGGAAGGGGTTTCAGTGTTTGGGGAACGTTTTTCAGAGTGTGGGGAAGGTGCTTCAGTGTGTGTGGGGATGGGTTTCAGTGTATGGGGAAGGTGTTTCAATGTGTGGGGAAGGTGTTTCAGTGTGTGGAGAAGGGGTTTCAGTGTGTGAGGAAGGGATTTCAGTGTTTGGGGAACGTTTTTCAGAGTGTGGGGAATGGGTTTCTAAGTGCGGGGAAGGGGTTTCATTGCGTGGGGACGGTGTTTCAGTGTGTGTGGGGATGGGTTTCAGTGTGTGTGGGGATGGGTTTCAGAGTGTGGGGAAGGTGTTTCAGTGTGTGGGAAGTTGTTTCAGTGTGTGTGGGGATGGCTTTCAGTGTGTGGGGAAGGTGTTTCAGAGTTTGCGGAACGGGTTTCAGTGTGTGGGATGTGGGTTTCAGAGTGTGGGGAAGGTGTTTCAGTGTGTGGGGAACGGTTTCAGTGTGTGTGGGGAAGGGTTTCAGTGTGTGGGGAAGGGGTTTCAGTGTGTGGGGAAGGTGTCCCAGTGTGTGGGGATGTGTTTCAGTGTGTGGGGAAGGTGTTTCAGTGTGTGGGGAAGGTGTTTCAGTGTGAGGGGAAGGGGTTTCAGAGTGTGGGGAAGGTGCTTCAGTGTGTGGGGATGTGTTTCAGTGTGTTGGGAAGGTGTTTCAGTGTGTGGGCAAGTGGTTTCAGTGTGTGGGGAAGGGGATTCAGTGTGTGGGGAAGGTGTTTCAGTGTTTGGGGAAGGGTTTCAGTGTGTGGGGAATGTGTTTCAGTGTGTGGGGAAGGTGTTTCAGTGTGTGGGGATGTGTTTCAGTGTGTGGGGAAGGGTTTCAGTGTGTGGGGAATGTGTTTCAGTGTGTAGGGAATGGGTTTCAGTGTGTGGGGAAGGTGTTTCAGTGTGTGTGGGGATGGGATTCAGTGTGTGGGGAGGTGTTTCAATGTGTGGGGAAGGTGTTTCAGTGTGTGGGGAAGGGGTTTCAGTGTGTGAGGAAGGGGTTTCAATGTTTGGGGAACGTTTATCAGTGTGTGTGGAAGGTGTTTCAGTGTGTGGGGAAGTTGTTTCAGTGTGTGGGGTAGGGGTTTCAGTGTGTGGGGATGGGTTTCAGTTTTTGGGAAAGGTGTTTCAGTGTTTGGGGAAGGGTTTCAGTGTGTGGGGAAGGTGTTTCAATGTGTGGGGAAGGTGTTTCAGTGTGTGGGGAAGGGGTTTCAGTGTGTGAGGAAGGGGTTTCAGTGTTTGGGGAACGTTTTTCAGTGTGTGGGGAAGGTGTTTCAGTGTGTAGGGAATGGGTTTCAGTGTGTGGGGAAGGTGCTTCAATGTATGGGGAAGGTGTTTCAGTGTGTGGAGAAGGGGTTTCAGTGTGTGAGGAAGGGGTTTCAGTGTTTGGGGAACGTTTTTCAGAGTGTGGGGAAGGTGCTTCAGTGTGTGTGGGGATGGGTTTCAGTGTATGGGGAAGGTGTTTCAATGTGTGGGGAAGGTGTTTCAGTGTGTGGAGAAGGGGTTTCAGTGTGTGAGGAAGGGGTTTCAGTGTTTGGGGAACGTTTTTCAGAGTGTGGGGAATGGGTTTCTGTGTGCGGGGAAGGGGTTTTATTGTGTAGGGACGGTGTTTCAGTGTGTGTGGGGATGGGTTTCAGTGTGTGTGGGGATGGGTTTCAGTGGGTGGGGAAGGTGTTTCAGTGTGTGGGAAGTTGTTTCAGTGTGTGTGGGGATGGCTTTCAGTGTGTGGGGAAGGAGTTTCAGAGTGTGGGGAAGATGTTTCAGTGTGTGGGAAAGGTGTTTCAGTGTGTGCGGAAGGGGTTTCAGTGTGTGCGGAAGGGGTTTCACTGTGTGGGGAAGGGGTTTCAGTATGTGGTGAAGGTGTTTCAGTGTGTGTGGAAGGGGTTTCAGTGTGTGGGGAAGGGGTTACTGTGTGTAGGGATGTGTTTCAGTGTGTGGGGAAGGTGTTTCATTGTGTGCAGATGGGGTTACAGTGTGTGGGGAAGGTGATTCAGTCTGTGGGGAAGGGGTTTCAGTGTGTGGGGAAGGGGTTTCAGTGTGTGGGGAAGGGGTTTCAGTGTGTGGGGATGGTGTTTCAGAGTGTGGGGATGTGTTTCAGTGTGTGGCGAAGGGGTTTCAGTGTGTGGGGAAGGGGTTTCAGTGTGTGGGGAACGTGTTTCAGTGTGCGGCGAAGTGTTTCAGTGTGTGGTGCAGGGTTTCAGTGTGTGGGAAAGGTGTTTCAGTGTGTGCGGATGGGGTTACAGTGTGTTGGCAAGGTGTTTCAGTGTATGGGGAAGGTGTTTCAGTGTATGGGGAAGGTGTCTCAGAATGTGGGGAAGGGGTTTCAGTGTGTGTGTGGAAGGTGTTTCTGTGTGTGGGGAAGTATTTTCAGTGTGTGGGGAAGGTGTTTCAGTCAGTGGGGAAGGGGTTTCAGTGTGTGGGGAAGGTTTTCAGTGTGTGGGGAAGGGGTTTCAGTGTGTGGGGAAGTGTTTCAGTGTGTGGGGAAGGTGTTTCAGTGTGTGCGGAAGGGGTTTCAGTGTGTGGAAAAGGTGTTTCTGTGTGTGGGGAAGTATTTTCAGTGTGTGGGGAAGCTGTTTCAGTGTGTGGGGAAGGGGTTTCAGTGTGTGGAGAAGGTGTTTCAGTGTGTGTGGGGAAAGGGTTTCAGTGTGTGGGGAAGCTGTTTCAGTGTGTGGGGAAGGGGTTTCAATGTGTGGGGAAGAGATCCAGTGTATGGGGTAGTTGTTTCAGTGTGTGGGGAAGGTGTTTCAGTGTGTGTGGGGAAGGGGTTTCAGTGTGCGGGGGAGGTGTATCAGTGTGTGGAGATGTTTTTCAGTGTTTGGGGATGTGTTTCAGTGAGTGGGGAAGGGTTTCAGTGTGTGGTGAATGTGTTTCAGTGTGTGGGGATGTGTTTCAGTGTGTGGGGGTTGGTTTCAGTGTGTGGGGAAGTTGTTTCAGTGTGTGCGGAAGGGCATTCAGTGTGTGGGGAAGGTGTTTCAGTGTGTGGGGAAGTGTTTCAGTGTGTGGGGAAGGGGTTTCAGTGTGTGGGGAAGGGGTTTCCGTGTGTGTGGATGGGTTTCAGATTGTGCGGAAGGGGTTTCAGTGTGTGGGGAAGTTGTTTCAGAGTGTGGGGTAGGTGTTTCAGTGTGTGGGCATGGGTTTCAGTGTGTGGGGATGGGCTTCAGTGTGTGCGGAAGGTGTTACAGTGTGTGGGAAAGGTGTGTCAGTGTGTGGGGAAGCTGTTGCAGTGTGTGGGGAAGGTGTTTCAGTGTGTGGGGAAGGTGTTTCAGTGCATGGGGATGTGCTTCAGTGTGTGGGGATGTGTTTCAGTGTGTGGGGAAGGGCTTCAGTGTGTGGGGAAGGAGTTTCAGTGTGTGGGGATGGGTTTCAGTGTGTGGGGATGGGTTTCAGTGTGTGCGGAAGGGGTTACAGTGTGTGGGGAAGGTGTTTCAGAATATGGGGATGTGTTTCAGTGTGTGGGGAAGGGGTTTCAGTGTGTGGGGAAGGGGTTTCAGTGTGTGGGGATGGGTTGCAGTGTGTGGGGATGTGTTTCAGTGTGTGGGGAAGGTGTTTCACTGTGTGGGGAAGGGGTTTCACTGTGTGGGGAAGGGGTTTCAGAGTGTCGGGATGGGTTTCAGTGTGTGGGGAAGTGGTTTCAGTGTGTGGGGAAGTGGTTTCAGTGTGTGCGGAAGGGGTTTCAGAGTGTGGGGAAGGGGTTCAGTGTGGGGGGAATGTCTTCAGTGTGTGGGGAAGGGGTTTCAGTGTGTGGGGAAGCGGTTTCGGCGTGTGTGAGGAAGGTGTTTCAGTGTGTGGGGAAGTTTTTTCAGTGTGTTGGGAAGGTGTTTCAGTCAGTGGGGAAGGGGTTTCAGTGTGTGGGGAAGGGTTTCAGTGTGTGGGGAATGGGTTTCAGTGAGTGGGGAAGGGTTTCAGTGTGTGGGGAAGGTGTTTCAGTGTGTGCGGAAGGGGTTTCAGTGTGCGGAAAAGGTGTTTCAGTGTGTGGGGAAGGTGTCTCAGTGTGTGCGGAAGGTGTTTCAGTGTGTGGGGAAGGGGTTTCAGTGTGTGGGGAAGCTGTTTCAGTGTGTGGGGAAGGGGTTTCAGTGTGTGGGGAAGTGATCCACTGTGTGGGGAAGGGGTTTCAGTGTGTGGGAAAGCGGTTTCAGTGAGTGGGGATGGTATTTCAGTGTGTGGGGTAGTTGTTTCAGTGTGTGGGGAAGGTGTTTCAGTGTGTGTGGGGAAGGGGTTTCAGTGTGTGGGGGAGGTGTGTCACTGTGTGGAGATGTTTTTCAGTTTGTGGGGATGTGTTTCAGTGTGTGGGGAAGGGTTTCAGTGTGTGGTGAATGTGTTTCAGTGTGTGGGGATGGGTTTCACTGTGTGGGGATGGGTTTCAGTGTGTGGGGATGGGTTTCAGTGTGTGTGGAAGGGCTTTCAGTGTGTGGGGAAGGTGTTTCAGTGTGTGGGGAAGTGTTTCAGTGTGTGGGGAAGGGGTTTCAGTGTGTGGGGAAGGGGTTTCAGTGTGTGTGGATGGGTTTCAGTTTGTGCGGATGGGTTTGAATGTGTGCGGAAGGGGTTTCAGTGTATGGGGAAGTTATTTCAGAGTGTGGGGAAGGTGTTTCACTGTGTGGGCATGGGTTTCAGTGTGTGGGGATGGGCTTCAGTGTGTGCGGAAGGTGTTACAGTGTGTGGGAAAGGTGTTTCAGTGTGTGGGGAAGCTGTTGCAGTGTGTGGGGAAGGGGTTTCAGTGTGTGGGGAAGGTGTTTCAGTGCGGCGGGATGTGCTTCAGTGTGTGGGGATGTGTTTCAGTGTGTGGGGTAGGGCTTCAGTGTGAGGGGAAGGAGTTTCAGTGTGTGGGGATGGGTTTCAGTGTGTGGGGATGGGTTTCAGTGTGTGCAGAAGGGGTTACAGTGTGTGGGGAAGGTGTTTCAGAGTGTGGGGATGTGTTTCAGTGTGTGGGGAAGGGGTTTCAGTGTGTGGGGAAGGGGATTCAGTGTGTGGGGATGGGTTGCAGTGTGTGGGGATGTGTTTCAGTGTGTGGGGAAGGTGTTTCACTGTGTGGGGAAGGGGTTTCAGAGTGTGGGGAAGGGGTTCAGTGTGGGGGGAAGGTCTTCAGTGTGTGGGGAAGGGATTTCAGTGTGTGGGGATGTGTTTCAGTGTGTGGGGAAGTGTTTCAGTGTGTGCGGAAGATGTTTCAGTGTGTGGGGAAGGAGTTTCAGAGTGTGGGGAAGGTGTTTCAGTGTGTGGGAAAGGTGTTTCAGTGTGTGTGGAAGGGGTTTCAGTGTGTGCGGAAGGGGTTTCAGTGTGTGGGGAAGGGGTTTCAGTATGTGGTGAAGGTGTTTCTGTGTGTAGGGATGTGTTTCAGTGTGTGGGGAAGGTGTTTCATTGTGTGCAGAAGGGGTTACAGTGTGTGGGGAAGGTGATTCAGTCTGTGGGGAAGGGGTTTCAGTGTGTGGGGAAGGGGTTTCAGTGTGTGGGGAAGGGGTTTCAGAGTGTGGGGATGGTGTTTCAGAGTGTGGGGATGTGTTTCAGTGTGTGGCGAAGGGGTTTCAGTGTGTGGGGAAGGGGTTTCAGTGTGTGGGGAACGTGTTTCAGTGTGCGGCGAAGTGTTTCAGTGTGTGGTGCAGGGTTTCAGTGTGTGGGAAAGGTGTTTCAGTGTGTGCGGAAGGGGTTACAGTGTGTTGGCAAGGTGTTTCAGAGTATGGGGAAGGTGTTTCAGTGTATGGGGAAGGTGTCTCAGAATGTGGGGAAGGGGTTTCAGTGTGTGTGAGGAAGGTGTTTCAGTGTGTGGGGAAGTATTTTCAGTGTGTGGGGAAGGTGTTTCAGTCAGTGGGGAAGGGGTTTCAGTGTGTGGGGAAGGTTTTCAGTGTGTGGGGAAGGGGTTCCAGTGTGTGGGGAAGGGTTTCAGTGTGTGGGGAAGCTGTTTCAGTGTGTGGGGAAGGGGTTTCAGTGTGTGGAGAAGGTGTTTCAGTGTGTGTGGGGAAGGGGTTTCAGTGTGTGGGGAAGCTGTTTCAGTGTGTGGGGAAGGGGTTTCAATGTGTGGGGAAGAGATCCAGTGTGTGGGGTAGTTGTTTCAGTGTGTGGGGAAGGTGTTTCAGTGTGTGTGGGGAAGGGGTTTCAGTGTGTGGGGGAGGTGTATCAGTGTGTGGAGATGTTTTTCAGTGTTTGGGGATGTGTTTCAGTGTGTGGGGAAGGGTTTCAGTGTGTGGTGAATGTGTTTCAGTGTGTGGGGATGTGTTTCAGTGTGTGGGGGTGGGTTTCAGTGTGTGGGGAAGGTGTTTCAGTGTGTGCGGAAGGGCATTCAGTGTGTGGGGAAGGTGTTTCAGTGTGTGGGGAAGTGTTGCAGTGTGTGGGGAAGGGGTTTCAGTGTGTGGGGAAGGGGTTTCAGTGTGTGTGGTTGGGTTTCAGATTGTGCGGATGCGTTTCATTGTGTGCGGAAGGGGTTTCAGTGTGTGGGGAAGTTGTTTCAGAGTGTGGGGAAGGTGTTTCAGTGTGTGGGCATGCGTTTCAGTGTCTGGATGGGCTTCAGTGTGTGCGGAAGGTGTTACAGTGTGTGGGAAAGGTGTTTCAGTGTGTGGGGAAGCTGTTGCAGTGTGTGGGGAAGGGGTTTCAGTGTGTCGGGAAGGTGTTTCAGTGCGTGGGGATGTGCTTCAGTGTGTGGGGATGGGTTTCAGTGTGTGGGGATGGGTTTCAGTGTGTGCGGAAGGGGTTACAGTGTGTGGGGAAGGTGTTTCAGAATATGGGGATGTGTTTCAGTGTGTGGGGAAGGGGTTTCAGTGTGTGGGGAAGGGGTTTCAGTGTGTGGGGATGGGTTGCAGTGTGTGGGGATGTGTTTCAGTGTGTGGGGAAGGTGTTTCACTGTGTGGGGAAGGGGTTTCACTGTGTGGGGAAGGGGTTTCAGAGTGTCGGGATGGGTTTCAGTGTGTGGGGAAGTGGTTTCAGTGTGTGGGGAAGTGGTTTCAGTGTGTGCGGAAGGGGTTTCAGTGTGTGGGGAAGGGGTTCAGTGTGGGGGGAATGTCTTCAGTGTGTGGGGAAGGGGTTTCAGTGTGTGGGGATGTGTTTCAGTGTGTGGGGAAGGTGTTTCAGTGTGTGCAGAAGATGTTTCAGTGTGTGCAGAAGGGGTTTCAGAGTGTGGGGAAGGTGTTTCAGTTTGTGGGAAAGGTGTTTCAGTGTGTGCAGAAGGGGTTTCAGTGTGTGCGGAAGGGGTTTCAGTGTGTGGGGAAGGGGTTTCTGTGTGTAGGGATGTGTTTCAGTGTGTGGGGAAGGTGTTTCAGTGTGTGGGGAAGGGATTCAAGGTATGCGGAAGGTGTTTCAGTGTGTGGGGAAGATTTTCAGTGTGTGGGGATGTGTTTCAGTGTGTGGGGAAGGGGTTTCAGTGTGTGGGGATGTGTTTCAGTGTGTGGGAAAGGGGTTTCAGTGTGTGGGGATGTGTTTCAGTGTGTGGGCAAGGTGCTTCAGTGTGTTGGGAAGGGTTTCACTGTGTGCGGAAGGGGTTTTAGTGTGTGGGGAAGTGGTTTCAGTGTGTGGGGAAGATGTTTCAGTGTGTGCGGAAGGGGTTTCAGTGTGTGGGAAAAGGGTTTCAGTGTGTGGGGAAGGGGTTTCAGTGTGTGCGGAAGGTGTTTCAGTGTGTGGGGAAGGGGTTTCTGCGTGTGGGGAAGGTGTGTCATTGTGTGCGGAAGGGGTTTCAGTATGTGGGGAAGGGGATTCAGTGTGTGGGGAAGGTGTTTCATTGTGTGGGGAAGGTGTTTCATTGGGTGCGGAAGGTGTTTCAGTGTGTAGGGAAGGGGTTTCAGTGTGTGCGGAAGGGGTTTCAGAGTGTGAGGAAGGGGTTTCAGTATGTGGGGAATTGTTTAACTGTGTGCGGAAGGGGTTTCAGTGTGTGGGGAAGGTGTTTCAGTGTGTGGGGAAGGGGTTTCAGTGTGTGGTGAAGGGGTTTCAGTGTGTGGGGAAGGGTTTTAGTGTGTGGGGAAGGGGTTTCAGTTTGTAGGGAAGGGGTTTCAGTTTGTGGGGAAGGGGTTTCAGTGTTTGGGGAAGTGTTTCTGTGTGTGGGGAAGGGTTACATTGCGTGGGGATGGGGTTTCAGTGTGTGGGGATGGGTTTCAGTGTGTGCGGAAGGGGTTACAGTGTGTGGGGAAGGTGTTTCAGAGTGTGGGGATGTGTTTCATTGTGTGGGGAAGGGGTTTCAGTGTGTGGGGCAGGGGTTTCTGTGTGTGGGGTAGGGTTTCAGTGTGTGGGGATTGGTTTCAGTGTGTGGGAAGTGGTTTCAGGGTGTGGGGAAGGGGTTTCAGTGTGTGGGGAAGGGGTTTCAGTGTGTGGAGAAGGTGTTTCAGTGTGTGTGGGGAAGGGGTTTCAGTGTGTGGGGAAGCTGTTTCAGTGTGTGGGGAAGGGGTTTCAGTGTGTGGGGAAGAGATCCATTGTGTGGGGTAGTTGTTTCAGTGTGTGGGCAAGGTGTTTCAGTGTGTGTGGGGAAGGGGTTTCAGTGTGTGGGGGAGGTGTATCAGTGTATGGAGATGTTTTTCAGTGTGTGGGGATGTGTTTCAGTGTGTGGGGAAGTGTTTCAGTGTGTGGTGAATGTGTTTCAGTGTGTGGGGATGGGTTTCAGTCTGTGGGGATGGGTTTCAGTATGTGGGGAAGGGGTTTCAGTGTGTGCGGAAGGGGTTTCAGTGTGTGGGGAAGGGGTTTCTGTGTGTAGGGATGTGTTTCAGTGTGTGGGGAAGGTGTTTCAGTGTGTGGGGAAGGGATTCAAGGTATGCGGAAGGTGTTTCAGTGTGTGGGGAAGATTTTCAGTGTGTGGGGATGTGTTTCAGTGTGTGGGGAAGGGGTTTCAGTGTGTGGGGATGTGTTTCAGTGTGTGGGGAAGGGGTTTCAGTGTGTGGGGATGTGTTTCGGTGTGTGGGCAAGGTGCTTCAGTGTGTTGGGAAGGGTTTCACTGTGTGCGGAAGGGGTTTTAGTGTGTGGGGAAGTGGTTTCAGTGTGTGGGGAAGATGTTTCAGTGTGTGCGGAAGGGGTTTCAGTGTGTGGGAAAAGGGTTTCAGTGTGTGGGGAAGGGGTTTCAGTGTGTGCGGAAGGTGTTTCAGTGTGTGGGGAAGGGGTTTCTGCGTGTGGGGAAGGTGTGTCATTGTGTGCGGAAGGGGTTTCAGTATGTGGGGAAGGGGATTCAGTGTGTGGGGAAGGTGTTTCATTGTGTGGGGAAGGTGTTTCATTGGGTGCGGAAGGTGTTTCAGTGTGTAGGGAAGGGGTTTCAGTGTGTGCGGAAGGGGTTTCAGAGTGTGGGGAAGGGGTTTCAGTATGTGGGGAATTGTTTAACTGTGTGCAGAAGGGGTTTCAGTGTGTGGGGAAGGTGTTTCAGTGTGTGGGGAAGGGGTTTCAGTGTGTGGTGAAGGGGTTTCAGTGTGTGGGGAAGGGTTTTAGTGTGTGGGGAAGGGGTTTCAGTTTGTAGGGAAGGGGTTTCAGTTTGTGGGGAAGGGGTTCAGTGTTTGGGGAAGTGTTTCTGTGTGTGGGGAAGGGTTACATTGCGTGGGGATGGGGTTTCAGTGTGTGGGGATGGGTTTCAGTGTGTGCGGAAGGGGTTACAGTGTGTGGGGAAGGTGTTTCAGAGTGTGGGGATGTGTTTCATTGTGTGGGGAAGGGGTTTCAGTGTGTGGGGCAGGGGTTTCTGTGTGTGGGGTAGGGTTTCAGTGTGTGGGGATTGGTTTCAGTGTGTGGGAAGTGGTTTCAGGGTGTGGGGAAGGGGTTTCAGTGTGTGGGGAAGGGGTTTCAGTGTGTGGAGAAGGTGTTTCAGTGTGTGTGGGGAAGGGGTTTCAGTGTGTGGGGAAGCTGTTTCAGTGTGTGGGGAAGGGGTTTCAGTGTGTGGGGAAGAGATCCAGTGTGTGGGGTAGTTGTTTCAGTGTGTGGGCAAGGTGTTTCAGTGTGTGTGGGGAAGGGGTTTCAGTGTGTGGGGGAGGTGTATCAGTGTATGGAGATGTTTTTCAGTGTGTGGGGATGTGTTTCAGTGTGTGGGGAAGTGTTTCAGTGTGTGGTGAATGTGTTTCAGTGTGTGGGGATGGGTTTCAGTGTGTGGGGATGGGTTTCAGTGTGTGGGGAAGGTGTTTCAGTGTGTGCGGAAGGGCTTTCAGTGTGTGGGGAAGGTGTTTCAGTGTGTGGGGAAGTGTTTCAGTGTGCAGGGAAGGGGTTTCAGTGTGTGGGGAAGGGGTTTCAGTGTGTGTGGATGGGTTTCAGTTTGTGCGGATGGGTTTCATTGTCTGCGGAAGGGGTTTCAGTGTGTGGGGAAGTTGTTTCAGAGTGTGGGGAAGGTGTTTCAGTGTGTGGGCATGGGTTTCAGTGTGTGGGGATGGGCTTCAGTGTGTGCGGAAGGTGCTACAGTGTGTGGGAAAGGTGTTTCAGTGTGTGGGGAAGCTGTTGCAGTGTGTGGGGAAGGAGTTTCAGTGTGTGGGGAAGGTGTTTCAGTGCGTGGGGATGTGCTTCATTGTATGGGGATGTGTTTCAGTGTGTGGGGAAGGGCTTCAGTGTGTGGGGAATGAGTTTCAGTGTGTGGGGATGGGTTTCAGTGTGTGGGGATGGGTTTCAGTGTGTGCGGAAGCGGTTACAGTGTGTGGGGAAGATGTTTCAGAATATGGGGATGTGTTTCAGTGTGTGGGGAAGGGGTTTCAGTGTGTGGGGAAGATGTTTCAGTGTGTGGGGATGGGTTGCAGTGTGTGGGGATGTATTTCAGTGTGTGGGGAAGGTGTTTCACTGTGTGGGGAAGGGGTTTCACTGTGTGGGGATGGGGTTTCAGAGTGTCGGGATGGGTTTCAGTGTGTGGGGAAGTGGTTTCAGTGTGTGGGGAAGTGGTTTCAGTGTGTGCGGAAGGGGTTTCAGAGTGTGGGGAAGGGGTTCAGTGTGGGGGGAATGTCTTCAGTGTGTGGGGAAGGGGTTTCAGTGTGTGGGGAAGGTGTTTCAGTGTGTGCAGAAGATGTTTCAGTGTGTGCGAAAGGGGTTTCAGAGTGTGGGGAAGGTGTTTCAGTTTGTGGGAAAGGTGTTTCAGTGTGTGCGGAAGGGGTTTCAGTATGTGCGGAAGGGGTTTCAGTGTGTGGGGAAGGGGTTTCAGTTTGTGGTGAAGGTGTTTCAGTGTGTGCGGAAGGGGTTTCAGTGTTTGGGGAAGGGGTTTCTGTGTGTAGGGATGTGTTTCAGTGTGTGGGGAAGGTGTTTCAGTGTGTGGGGAAGGGATTCAAGGTATGCGGAAGGTGTTTCAGTGTGTGGGGAAGATTTTCAGTGTGTGGGGATGTGTTTCAGTGTGTGGGGAAGGGGTTTCAGTGTGTGGGGATGTGTTTCAGTGTGTGGGGAAGGGGTTTCAGTGTGTGGGGATGTGTTTCAGTGTGTGGGCAAGGTGCTTCAGTGTGTTGGGAAGGGTTTCACTGTGTGCGGAAGGGGTTTTAGTGTGTGGGGAAGTGGTTTCAGTGTGTGGGGAAGATGTTTCCGTGTGTGCGGAAGGGGTTTCGGTGTGTGGGAAAAGGGTTTCAGTGTGTGGGGAAGGGGTTTCAGTGTGTGCGGAAGGTGTTTCAGTGTGTGCGGAAGGGGTTTCTGTGTGTGGGGAAGGTGTGTCATTGTGTGCGGAAGGGGTTTCAATATGTGGGGAAGGGGATTCAGTGTGTGGGGAAGGTGTTTCATTGGGTGGGGAAGGTGTTTCATTGGGTGCGGAAGGTGTTTCAGTGTGGAGGGAAGGGGTTTCAGTGTGTGCGGAAGGGGTTTCAGTGTGTGGGGAAGGGGTTTCAGTGTGTGGGGAATTGTTTAACTGTGTGCGGAAGGGGTTTCAGTGTGTGGGGAAGGTGTTTCAGTGTGTGGGAAGGGGTTTCAGTGTGTGGTGAAGGGGTTTCAGTGTGTGGGGAAGGGTTTTAGTGTGTGGGGAAGGGGTTTCAACTGTAGGGAAGGGGTTTCAGTTTGTGGGGAAGGGGTTTCAGTGTTTGGGGAAGTGTTTCTGTGTGTGGGGAAGGGTTACATTGCGTGGGGACGGTGTTTCAGTGTGTGGGGATGGGTTTCAGTGTGTGCGGAAGGGGCTACAGTGTGTGGGGAAGGTGTTTCAGAGTGTGGGGATGTGTTTCATTGTGTGGGGAAGGGGTTTCAGTGTGTGGGGCAGGGGTTTCTGTGTGTGTGGTAGGGTTTCAGTTTGTGGGGATGGGTTTCAGTGTGTGGGAAGTGGTTTCAGGGTGTGGGGAAGGGGTTTCAGTGTGTGGGGAAGGGGTTTCAGTGTGTGGGGAAGGTGTTACACTGTGTAGGGAAGGGGTTTCAGAGTGTCAGGATGGGTTTCAGTGTGTGGGGAATGGGTTTCAGTGAGTGGGGAAGGGGTTACAGAGTGTGGGGAAGGGTTTCAGTGTGGGGGGAATGGGTTTCAGTGTTTCGGGAAGGGGTTTCAGTGTGTGGGGATGTGTTTCAGTGTGTGGGGAAGGTGTTTCAGTGTGTGCGGAATGTGTTTCAGTGTATGGGGAAGGGGTTTCAGAGTGTGGGGAAGGTGTTTCAGTGTGTGGGGAAGGTGTTTCAGTGTGTGCGGAAGGGGTTTCAGTGTGTGCGGAAGAGATTTCAGTGTGTGGGGAAGGGGTTTCAGTATGTGGGGAAGGTGTTTCAGTGTGTGCGGAAGGGGTTTCAGTGTTGGGGGAAGGGGTTTCTGTGTGTGGGGATGTGTTTCAGTGTGTGGGGAAGGTGTTTCAGTGTGTGCGGAAGGGCATTCAGTGTGTGGGGAAGGTGTTTCAGTGTCTGGGGAAGTGTTTCTTTGTGTGGGGAAGGGGTTTCAGTGTGTGGGGAAGGGGTTTCAGTGTGTGTGGTTGGGTTTCAGATTGTGCGGATGGGTTTCATTGTGTGCGGAAGGGGTTTCAGTGTGTGGGGAAGTTGTTTCAGAGTGTGGGGAAGGTGTTTCAGTGTGTGGGCATGGGTTTCAGTGTGTGGGGATGGGCTTCAGTGTGTGCGGAAGGTGTTACAGTGTGTGGGAAAGGTGTTTCAGTGTGTGGGGAAGCTGTTGCAGTGTGTGGGGAAGGGGTTTCAGTGTGTCGGGAAGGTGTTTCAGTGCGTGGGGATGTGCTTCAGTGTGTGGGGATGGGTTTCAGTGTGTGGGGATGGGTTTCAGTGTGTGCGGAAGGGGTTAAGGTGTGTGGGGAAGGTGTTTCAGAATATGGGGATGTGTTTCAGTGTGTGGGGAAGGGGTTTCAGTGTGTGGGGAAGGGGTTTCAGTGTGTGGGGATGGGTTGCAGTGTGTGGGGATGTGTTTCAGTGTGTGGGGAAGGTGTTTCACTGTGTGGGGAAGGGGTTTCACTGTGTGGGGAAGCGGTTTCAGAGTGACGGGATGGGTTTCAGTGTGTGGAGAAGTGGTTTCAGTGTGTGGGGAAGTGGTTTCAGTGTGTGCGGAAGGGGTTTCAGAGTGTGGGGAAGGGGTTCAGTGTGGGGGGAATGTCTTCAGTGTGTGGGGAAGGGGTTTCAGTGTGTGCAGAAGATGTTTCAGTGAGCAGAAGGGGTTTCAGAGTGTGGGGAAGGTGTTTCAGTTTGTGGGAAAGGTGTTTCAGTGTGTGCAGAAGGGGTTTCAGTGTGTGCGAAAGGGGTTTCAGTGTGTGGGGAAGGGGTTTCTGTGTGTAGGGATGTGTTTCAGTGTGTGGGGAAGGTGTTTCAGTGTGTGGGGAAGGGATTCAAGGTATGCGGAAGGTGTTTCAGTGTGTGGGGAATATTTTCAGTGTGTGGGGATGTGTTTCAGTGTGTGGGGAAGGGGTTTCAGTGTGTGGGGATGTGTTTCTGTGTGTGGGGAAGGGGTTTCAGTGTGTGGGGATGTGTTTCAGTGTGTGGGCAAGGTGCTTCAGTGTGTTGGGAAGGGTTTCACTGTGTGCGGAAGGGGTTTTAGTGTGTGGGGAAGTGGTTTCAGTGTGTGGGGAAGATGTTTCAGTGTGTGCGGAAGGGGTTTCAGTGTGTGGGAAAAGGGTTTCAGTGTGTGGGGAAGGGGTTTCAGTGTGTGCGGAAGGTGTTTCAGTGTGTGGGGAAGGGGTTTCTGTGTGTGGGGAAGGTGTGTCATTGTGTGCGGAAGGGGTTTCAGTATGTGGGGAAGGGGATTCAGTGTGTGGGGAAGGTGTTTCATTGTGTGGGGAAGGTGTTTCATTGGGTGCGGAAGGTGTTTCAGTGTGTAGGGAAGGGGTTTCAGTGTGTGCGGAAGGGGTTTCAGAGTGTGGGGAAGGGGTTTCAGTATGTGGGGAATTGTTTAACTGTGTGCGGAAGGGGTTTCAGTGTGTGGGGAAGGTGTTTCGGTGTGTGGGGAAGGGGTTTCAGTGTGTGGTGGAGGGGTTTCAGTGTGTGGGGAAGGGTTTTAGTGTGTGGGGAAGGGGTTTCAGTTTGTAGGGAAGGGGTTTCAGTTTGTGGGGAAGGGGTTTCAGTGTTTGGGGAAGTGTTTCTGTGTGTGGGGAAGGGTTACATTGCGTGGGGACGGGGTTTCAGTGTGTGGGGATGGGTTTCAGTGTGTGCGGAAGGGGTTGCAGTGTGTGGGGAAGGTGTTTCAGAGTGTGGGGATGTGTTTCATTGTGTGGGGAAGGGATTTCAGTGTGTGGGGCAGGGGTTTCTGTGTGTGGGGTAGGGTTTCAGTGTGTGGGGATTGGTTTCAGTGTGTGGGAAGTGGTTTCAGGGTGTGGGGAAGGGGTTTCAGTGTGTGGGGAAGGGGTTTCAGTGTGTGGAGAAGGTGTTTCAGTGTGTGTGGGGAAGGGGTTTCAGTGTGTGGGGAAGCTGTTTCAGTGTGTGGGGAAGGGGTTTCAGTGTGTGGGGAAGAGATCCAGTGTGTGGGGTAGTTGTTTCCGTGTGTGGGCAAGGTGTTTCAGTGTGTGTGGGGAAGGGGTTTCAGTGTGTGGGGGAGGTGTATCAGTGTATGGAGATGTTTTTCAGTGTGTGGGGATGTGTTTCAGTGTGTGGGGAAGGGTTTCAGTGTGTGGTGAATGTGTTTCAGTGTGTGGGGATGGGTTTCAGTGTGTGGGGATGGGTTTCAGTGTGTGGGGAAGGTGTTTCAGTGTGTGCGGAAGGGCTTTCAGTGTGTGGGGAAGGTGTTTCTGTGTGTGGGGAAGTGTTTCAGTGTGCAGGGAAGGGGTTTCAGTGTGTGGGGAAGGGGTTTCAGTGTGTGTGGATGGGTTTCAGTTTGTGCGGATGGGTTTCATTGTCTGCGGAAGGGGTTTCAGTGTGTGGGGAAGTTGTTTCAGAGTGTGGGGAAGGTGTTTCAGTGTGTGGGCATGGGTTTCAGTGTGTGGGGATGGGCTTCAGTGTGTGCGGAAGGTGTTACAGTGTGTGGGAAAGGTGTTTCAGTGTGTGGGGAAGCTGTTGCAGTGTGTGGGGAAGGAGTTTCAGTGTGTGGGGAAGGTGTTTCAGTGCGTGGGGATGTGCTTCATTGTATGGGGATGTGTTTCAGTGTGTGGGGAAGGGCTTCAGTGTGTGGGGAATGAGTTTCAGTGTGTGGGGATGGGTTTCAGTGTGTGGGGATGGGTTTCAGTGTGTGCGGAAGGGGTTACAGTGTGTGGGGAAGATGTTTCAGAATATGGGGATGTGTTTCAGTGTGTGGGGAAGGGGTTTCAGTGTGTGGGGAAGGTGTTTCAGTGTGTGGGGATGGGTTGCAGTGTGTGGGGATGTATTTCAGTGTGTGGGGAAGGTGTTTCACTGTGTGGGGAAGGGGTTTCACTGTGTGGGGATGGGGTTTCAGAGTGTCGGGATGGGTTTCAGTGTGTGGGGAAGTGGTTTCAGTGTGTGGGGAAGTGGTTTCAGTGTGTGCGGAAGGGGTTTCAGAGTGTGGGGAAGGGGTTCAGTGTGGGGGGAATGTCTTCAGTGTGTGGGGAAGGGGTTTCAGTGTGTGGGGAAGGTGTTTCAGTGTGTGCAGAAGATGTTTCAGTGTATGCGGAAGGGGTTTCAGAGTGTGGGGAAGGTGTTTCAGTTTGTGGGAAAGGTGTTTCAGTGTGTGCGGAAGGGGTTTCAGTATGTGCGGAAGGGGTTTCAGTGTGTGGGGAAGGGGTTTCAGTTTGTGGTGAAGGTGTTTCAGTGTGTGCGGAAGGGGTTTCAGTGTTTGGGGAAGGGGTTTCTGTGTGTAGGGATGTGTTTCAGTGTGTGGGGAAGGTGTTTCAGTGTGTGGGGAAGGGATTCAAGGTATGCGGAAGGTGTTTCAGTGTGTGGGGAAGATTTTCAGTGTGTGGGGATGTGTTTCAGTGTGTGGGGAAGGGGTTTCAGTGTGTGGGGATGTGTTTCAGTGTGTGGGGAAGGGGTTTCAGTGTGTGGGGATGTGTTTCAGTGTGTGGGCAAGGTGCTTCAGTGTGTTGGGAAGGGTTTCACTGTGTGCGGAAGGGGTTTTAGTGTGTGGGGAAGTGGTTTCAGTGTGTGGGGAAGATGTTTCCGTGTGTGCGGAAGGGGTTTCGGTGTGTGGGAAAAGGGTTTCAGTGTGTGGGGAAGGGGTTTCTGTGTGTGCGGAAGGTGTTTCAGTGTGTGCGGAAGGGGTTTCTGTGTGTGGGGAAAGTGTGTCATTGTGTGCGGAAGGGGTTTCAATATGTGGGGAAGGGGATTCAGTGTGTGGGGAAGGTGTTTCATTGGGTGGGGAAGGTGTTTCATTTGGTGCGGAAGGTGTTTCAGTGTGGAGGGAAGGGGTTTCAGTGTGTGCGGAAGGGGTTTCAGTGTGTGGGGAAGGGGTTTCAGTGTGTGGGGAATTGTTTAACTGTGTGCGGAAGGGGTTTCAGTGTGTGGGGAAGGTGTTTCAGTGTGTGGGGAAGGGGTTTCAGTGTGTGGTGAAGGGGTTTCAGTGTGTGGGGAAGGCTTTTAGTGTGTGGGGAAGGGGTTTCAACTGTAGTGAAGGGGTTTCAGTTTGTGGGGAAGGGGTTTCAGTGTTTGGGGAAGTGTTTCTGTGTGTGGGGAAGGGTTACATTGCGTGGGGACGGGGTTTCAGTGTGTGGGGATGGATTTCAGTGTGTGCGGAAGGGGCTACAGTGTGTGGGGAAGGTGTTTCAGAGTGTGGGGATGTGTTTCATTGTGTGGGGAAGGGGTTTCAGTGTGTGGGGCAGGGGTTTCTGTGTGTGGGGTAGGGTTTCAGTGTGTGGGGATGGGTTTCAGTGTGTGGGATGTGGTTTCAGGGTGTGGGGAAGGGGTTTCAGTGTGTGGGGAAGGGGTTTCAGTGTGTGGGGAAGGTGTTACACTGTGTGGCGAAGGGGTTTCAGAGTGTCAGGATGGGTTTCAGTGTGTGGGGAATGGGCTTCAGTGAGTGGGGAAGGGGTTACAGAATGTGGGGAAGGGTTTCAGTGTGGGGGGAATGGGTTTCAGTGTTTCGGGAAGGGGTTTCAGTGTGTGGGGATGTGTTTCAGTGTGTGGGGAAGGTGTTTCAGTGTGTGCGGAATGTGTTTCAGTGTATGGGGAAGGGGTTTCAGAGTGTGGGGAAGGTGTTTCAGTGTGTGGGGAAGGTGTTTCAGTGTGTGCGGAAGGGGTTTCAGTGTGTGCGGAAGAGATTTCAGTGTGCGGGGAAGGGGTTTCAGTATGTGGGGAAGGGGTTTCAGTGTGTGCGGAAGGGGTTTCAGTGTGTGGGGAAGGGGTTTCTGTGTGTAGGGATGTGTTTCAGTGTGTGGGGAAGGTGTTTCAGTGTGTGGGGAAGGGATTCAAGGTATGCGGAAGGTGTTTCAGTGTGTGGGGAATATTTTCAGTGTGTGGGGATGTGTTTCAGTGTGTGGGGAAGGGGTTTCAGTGTGTGGGGATGTGTTTCTGTGTGTGGGGAAGGGGTTTCAGTGTGTGGGGATGTGTTTCAGTGTGTGGGCAAGGTGCTTCAGTGTGTTGGGAAGGGTTTCACTGTGTGCGGAAGGGGTTTTAGTGTGTGGGAAAGTGGTTTCAGTGTGTGGGGAAGATGTTTCAGTGTGTGCGGAAGGGGTTTCAGTGTGTGGGAAAAGGGTTTCAGTGTGTGGGGAAGGGGTTTCAGTGTGTGCGGAAGGTGTTTCAGTGTGTGGGGAAGGGGTTTCTGTGTGTGGGGAATGTGTGTCATTGTGTGCGGAAGGGGTTTTAGTATGTGGGGAAGGGGATTCAGTGTGTGGGGAAGGTGTTTCATTGTGTGGGGAAGGTGTTTCATTGGGTGCGGAAGGTGTTTCAGTGTGTAGGGAAGGGGTTTCAGTGTGTGCGGAAGGGGTTTCAGAGTGTGGGGAAGGGGTTTCAGTATGTGGGGAATTGTTTAACTGTGTGCGGAAGGGGTTTCAGTGTGTGGGGAAGGTGTTTCGGTGTGTGGGGAAGGGGTTTCAGTGTGTGGTGAAGGGGTTTCAGTGTGTGGGGAAGGGTTTTAGTGTGTGGGGAAGGGGTTTCAGTTTGTAGGGAAGGGGTTTCAGTTTGTGGGGAAGGGGTTTCAGTGTTTGGGGAAGTGTTTCTGTGTGTGGGGAAGGGTTACATTGCGTGGGGACGGGGTTTCAGTGTGTGGGGATGGCTTTCAGTGTGTGCGGAAGGGGTTGCAGTGTGTGGGGAAGGTGTTTCAGAGTGTGGGGATGTGTTTCATTGTGTGGGGAAGGGGTTTCAGTGTGTGGGGCAGGGTTTTCTGTGTGTGGGGTAGGGTTTCAGTGTGTGGGGATGGGTTTCAGTGTGTGGGATGTGGTTTCAGGGTGTGGGGAAGGGGTTTCAGTGTGTGGGGAAGGGGTTTCAGTGTGTGGGGAAGGTGTTACACTGTGTGGCGAAGGGGTTTCAGAGTGTCAGGATGGGTTTCAGTGTGTGGGGAATGGGCTTCAGTGAGTGGGGAAGGGGTTACAGAATGTGGGGAAGGGTTTCAGTGTGGGGGGAATGGGTTTCAGTGTTTCGGGAAGGGGTTTCAGTGTGTGGGGATGTGTTTCAGTGTGTGGGGAAGGTGTTTCAGTGTGTGCGGAATGTGTTTCAGTGTATGGGGAAGGGGTTTCAGAGTGTGGGGAAGGTGTTTCAGTGTGTGGGGAAGGTGTTTCAGTGTGTGCGGAAGGGGTTTCAGTGTGTGCGGAAGAGATTTCAGTGTGCGGGGAAGGGGTTTCAGTATGTGGGGAAGGGGTTTCAGTGTGTGCGGAAGGGGTTTCAGTGTGTGGGGAAGGGGTTTCTGTGTGTAGGGATGTGTTTCAGTGTGTGGGGAAGGTGTTTCAGTGTGTGGGGAAGGGATTCAAGGTATGCGGAAGGTGTTTCAGTGTGTGGGGAATATTTTCAGTGTGTGGGGATGTGTTTCAGTGTGTGGGGAAGGGGTTTCAGTGTGTGGGGATGTGTTTCTGTGTGTGGGGAAGGGGTTTCAGTGTGTGGGGATGTGTTTCAGTGTGTGGGCAAGGTGCTTCAGTGTGTTGGGAAGGGTTTCACTGTGTGCGGAAGGGGTTTTAGTGTGTGGGAAAGTGGTTTCAGTGTGTGGGGAAGATGTTTCAGTGTGTGCGGAAGGGGTTTCAGTGTGTGGGAAAAGGGTTTCAGTGTGTGGGGAAGGGGTTTCAGTGTGTGCGGAAGGTGTTTCAGTGTGTGGGGAAGGGGTTTCTGTGTGTGGGGAATGTGTGTCATTGTGTGCGGAAGGGGTTTTAGTATGTGGGGAAGGGGATTCAGTGTGTGGGGAAGGTGTTTCATTGTGTGGGGAAGGTGTTTCATTGGGTGCGGAAGGTGTTTCAGTGTGTAGGGAAGGGGTTTCAGTGTGTGCGGAAGGGGTTTCAGAGTGTGGGGAAGGGGTTTCAGTATGTGGGGAATTGTTTAACTGTGTGCGGAAGGGGTTTCAGTGTGTGGGGAAGGTGTTTCGGTGTGTGGGGAAGGGGTTTCAGTGTGTGGTGAAGGGGTTTCAGTGTGTGGGGAAGGGTTTTAGTGTGTGGGGAAGGGGTTTCAGTTTGTAGGGAAGGGGTTTCAGTTTGTGGGGAAGGGGTTTCAGTGTTTGGGGAAGTGTTTCTGTGTGTGGGGAAGGGTTACATTGCGTGGGGACGGGGTTTCAGTGTGTGGGGATGGCTTTCAGTGTGTGCGGAAGGGTTTGCAGTGTGTGGGGAAGGTGTTTCAGAGTGTGGGGATGTGTTTCATTGTGTGGGGAAGGGGTTTCAGTGTGTGGGGCAGGGTTTTCTGTGTGTGGGGTAGGGTTTCAGTGTGTGGGGATTGGTTTCAGTGTGTGGGAAGTGGTTTCAGGGTGTGGGGAAGGGGTTTCAGTGTGTGGGGAAGGGGTTTCAGTGTGTGGAGAAGGTGTTTCAGTGTGTGTGGGGAAGGGGTTTCAGTGTGTGGGGAAGCTGTTTCAGTGTGTGGGGAAGGGGTTTCAGTGTGTGGGGAAGAGATCCAGTGTGTGGGGTAGTTGTTTCAGTGTGAGGGCAAGGTGTTTCAGTGTGTGTGGGGAAGGGGTTTCAGTGTGTGGGGGAGGTGTATCAGTGTATGGAGATGTTTTTCAGTGTGTGGGGATGTGTTTCAGTGTGTGGGGAAGGGTTTCAGTGTTAGGCGAATGTGTTTCAGTGTGTGGGGATGGGTTTCAGTGTGTGGGGATGGGTTTCAGTGTGTGGGGAAGGTGTTTCAGTGTGTGCGGAAGGGCTTTCAGTGTGTGGGGAAGGTGTTTCAGTGTGTGGGGAAGTGTTTCAGTGTGCAGGGAAGGGGTTTCAGTGTGTGGGGAAGGGGTTTCAGTGTGTGTGGATGGGTTTCAGTTTGTGCGGATGGGTGTCATTGTCTGCGGAAGGGGTTTCAGTGTGTGGGGAAGTTGTTTCAGAGTGTGGGGAAGGTGTTTCAGTGTGTGGGCATGGGTTTCAGTGTGTGGGGATGGGCTTCAGTGTGTGCGGAAGGTGTTACAGTGTGTGGGAAAGGTGTTTCAGTGTGTGGGGAAGCTGTTGCAGTGTGTGGGGAAGGAGTTTCAGTGTGTGGGGAAGGTGTTTCAGTGCGTGGGGATGTGCTTCATTGTATGGGGATGTGTTTCAGTGTGTGGGGAAGGGCTTCAGTGTGTGGGGAATGAGTTTCAGTGTGTGGGGATGGGTTTCAGTGTGTGGGGATGGGTTTCAGTGTGTGCGGAAGGGGTTACAGTATGTGGGGAAGATTTTTCAGAATATGGGGATGTGTTGCAGTGTGTGGGGAAGGGGTTTCAGTGTGTGGGGAAGGTGTTTCAGTGTGTGGGGATGGGTTGCAGTGTGTGGGGATGTATTTCAGTGTGTGGGGAAGGTGTTTCACTGTGTTGGGAAGGGGTTTCACTGTGTGGGGAAGGGGTTTCAGAGGGACGGGATGGGTTTCAGTGTGTGGGGAAGTGGTTTCAGTGTGTGGGGAAGTGGTTTCAGTGTGTGCGGAAGGGGTTTCAGAGTGTGGGGAAGGGGTTCAGTGTGGGGGAATGTCTTCAGTGTGTGGGGAAGGGGTTTCAGTGTGTGGGGAAGGTGTTTCAGTGTGTGCAGAAGATGTTTCAGTGTGTGCGGAAGGGGTTTCAGAGTGTGGGGAAGGTGTTTCAGTTTGTGGGAAAGGTGTTTCAGTGTGTGCGGAAGGGGTTTCAGTATGTGCGGAAGGGGTTTCAGTGTGTGGGGAAGGGGTTTCAGTTTGTGGTGAAGGTGTTTCAGTGTGTGCGGAAGGGGTTTCAGTGTTTGGGGAAGGGGCTTCTGTGTGTAGGCATGTGTTTCAGTGTGTGGGGAAGGTGTTTCAGTGTGTGGGGAAGGGATTCAATGTATGCGTAAGGTGTTTCAGTGTGTGGGGAAGATTTTCAGTGTGTGGGGATGTGTTTCAGTGTGTGGGGAAGGGGTTTCAGTGTGTGGGGATGTGTTTCAGTGTGTGGGGAAGGGGTTTCAGTGTGTGGGGATGTGTTTCAGTGTCTGGGCAAGGTGCTTCAGTGTGTTGGGAAGGGTTTCACTGTGTGCGGAAGGGGTTTTAGTGTGTGGGGAAGTGGTTTCAGTGTGTGGGGAAGGGGTTTCCGTGTGTGCGGAAGGGGTTTCGGTGTGTGGGAAAAGGGTTTCAGTGTGTGGGGAAGGGGTTTCAGTGTGTGCGGAAGGTGTTTCAGTGTGTGCGGAAGGGGTTTCTGTGTGTGGGGAAGGTGTGTCATTGTGTGCGGAAGGGGTTTCAATACGTGGGGAAGGGGATTCAGTGTGTGGGGAAGGTGTTTCATTGGGTGGGGAAGGTGTTTCATTGGGTGCGGAAGGTGTTTCAGTGTGGAGGGAAGGGGTTTCAGTGTGTGCGGAAGGGGTTTCAGTGTGTGGGGAAGGGGTTTCAGTGTGTGGGGAATTGTTTAACTGTGTGCGGAAGGGGTTTCAGTGTGTGGGGAAGGTGTTTCAGTGTGTGGGGAAGGGGTTTCAGTGTGTGGTGAAGGGGTTTCAGTGTGTGGGGAAGGGTTTTAGAGTGTGGGGAAGGGGTTTCAACTGTAGGGAAGGGGTTTCAGTTTGTGGGGAAGGGGTTTCAGTGTTTGGGGAAGTGTTTCTGTGTGTGGGGAAGGGTTACATTGCGTGGGGACGGGGTTTCAGTGTGTGGGGATGGGTTTCAGTGTGTGCGTAAGGGGCTACAGTGTGTGGGGAAGGAGTTTCAGAGTGTGGGGATGTGTTTCATTGTGTGGGGAAGGGGTTTCAGTGTGTGGGGCAGGGGTTTCTGTGTGTGGGGTAGGGTTTCAGTGTGTGGGGATGGGTTTCAGTGTGTGGGAAGTGGTTTCAGGGTGTGGGGAAGGGGTTTCAGTGTGTGGGGAAGGGGTTTCAGTGTGTGGGGAAGGTGTTACACTGTGTGGGGAAGGGGTTTCAGAGTGTCAGGATGGGTTTCAGTGTGTGGGGAATGGGTTTCAGTGAGTGGGGAAGGGGTTACAGAATGTGGGGAAGGGTTTCAGTGTGGGGGGAATGGGTTTCAGTGTTTCGGGAATGGGTTTCAGTGTGTGGGGATGTGTTTCAGTGTGTGGGGAAGGTGTTTCAGTGTGTGCGGAATGTGTTTCAGTGTATGGGGAAGGGGTTTCTGAGTGTGGGGAAGGTGTTTCAGTGTGTGGGGAAGGTGTTTCAGTGTGTGCGGAAGGGGTTTCAGTGTGTGCGGAAGAGATTTCAGTGTGCGGGGAAGGGGTTTCAGTATGTGGGGAAGGTGTTTCAGTGTGTGCGGAAGGGGTTTCAGTGTTGGGGGAAGGGGTTTCTGTGTGTGGGGATGTGTTTCAGCGTGTGGGGAAGGGGTTTCAGTCTGTGGGGAAGGGATTCATGGTGTGCGGAAGGTGTTTCAGTGTGTGGGGAAAGTTTTCAGTGTGTGGGGATGTGTTTCAGTGTGTGAGGAAGGGGTTTCAGTGTGTGGGGATGTGTTTCAGTGTGTGGGGAAGGGGTTTCAGAGTGTGGGGAAGGTGTTTCAGTTTGTGGGAAAGGTGTTTCAGTGTTTGCGGATGGGGTTTCAGTGTGTGCGGAAGGGGTTTGAGTGTGTGGGGAAGGGGTTTCAGTATGTGGTGAGGGTGTTTCAGTGTGTGCGGAAGGGGTTTCAGTGTGTGGGGAAGGGGTTTCTGTGTGTAGGGATGTGTTTCAGTGTGTGGGGAAGGTGTTTCAGTGTGTGGGGAAGGGATTCAAGGTATGCGGAAGGTGTTTCAGTGTGTGGGGAAGCTTTTCAGTGTGTGGGGATGTGTTTCAGTGTGTGGGGAAGGCGTTTCAGTGTGTGGGGATGTGTTTCAGTGTGTGGGGAAGGGGTTTCAGTGTGTGGGGATGTGTTTCAGTGTGTGGGAATGGTGCTGCAGTGTGTTGGGAAGGGTTTCACTGTGTGCGGAAGGGGTTTTAGTGTGTGGGGAAGTGGTTTCAGTGTGTGGGGAAGATGTTTCAGTGTGTGCAGAAGTGGTTTCAGTGTGTGGGGAAGGGGTTTCAGTGTGTGCGGAAGGTGTTTCAGTGTGTGGGGAAGGTGTTTCATTGTGTGCGGAAGGGGTTTCAGTATTTGGGGAAGGGGATTCAGTGTGTGGGGAAGGTGTTTCATTGTGTGGGGAAGGTGTTTCATTGGGTGTGGAAGGTGTTTCAGTGTGTCGGGAAGGGGTTTCAGTGTGTGGGGAAGGGATTTCAGTGTGTGGGGAAGGGGTTTCTGTATGTGGGGAATTGTTTAACTGTGTGCGGAAGGGGTTTCAGTGTGTGGGGAAGGTGTTTCAGTGTGTGGGGAAGGGGTTTCACTATGTGGGGAATGGGTTTCAGTGAGTGGGGAAGGGTTTCAGTGTGTGGGGAAGGGGTATCAGTGTGTGGTGAAGGGGTTTCAGTGTTTGGGGTAGGGTTTTAGTGTGTGGGGAAGGGGTTTCAGTTTGTGGGGAAGGGGTTTCAGTTTGTGGGGAAGGGGTTTCAGTGTTTGGGGAAGTGTTTCTGTGTGTGGGGAAGGGTTACATTGCGTGGGGACGAGGTTTCAGTGTGTGGGGATGGGTTTCAGTGTGTGCGGCGGGGGTGACAGTGTGTGGGGAAGGTGTTTCAGAGTGTGGGGATGTGTTTCATTGTGTGGGGAAGGGGTTTCAGTTTGTGGGGCAGGTGTTTCTGTGTGTGGGGAAGGGTTTCAGTGTGTGGGGATGGGTTTCAGTGTGTGGGAAGTGGTTTCAGGGTGTGGGGAAGGGGTTTCAGTGTGTGGGGAAGGGGTTTCAGTGTGTGGGGAAGGTTTTACAATGTGTGGGGAAGGGGTTTCAGAGTGTCGGGATGGGTTTCATTGTGTGGGGAAGGGGATTCAGTGTGTGGGGAAGGTGTTTCATTGTGTGTGGAAGGTGTTTTGTTGTGTGCGGAAGGTGTTTCAGTGTGTAGGGAAGGGGTTTCAGTGTGTGGGGAAGGGATTTCATTGTGTGGGGAAGGGGTTTCAGTGTGTGGGGAATTGTTTAACTGTTTGCGGAAGGGGTTTCAGTGTGTGGGGAAGTTGTTTCAGTGTGTGGGGAAGGTGTTTCACTATGTGGGGAAAGGGTTTCATTGTGTGGGGAGGGGCTTCAGTGTGTGGGGAAGGGGTTTCAGTGTGTGGGGAAGGGATTTCAGTGTGTGGAGAAGGGTTTCAGTGTGTGCGGAAGGGTTTTCAGTGTGTGGGGCAGGGGTTTCTGTTTGTGGGGAAGGGTTTTCAGTGTGTGGGGAATTGTTTCTGTGTGTGGGGAAGGGTTACAGTGTGTGGGGAAGCTGTTTCAGTGTTTGGGGAAGGGGTCTCAGTGTGTGGGGAAGTTGTTTCAGTGTGTGGGGAAGGTGTTTCAGTGTGTGGGGAAGGGATTTCAGTGTGTGGGGAAGGTGTTTCAGTGTGTGGGGAAGGTATTTCAGTGTGTGGGGAATGTGTTTCAGTGTGTGGGGAAGGTGTTTCAGTGTGTGGGGAAGGTGTTTCTGTGTGTGGGGATGTGTTTCAGTGTGTGGGGATGTGTTTCAGTGTGTGGGGAAGGGTTTCAGTGTGTGGGGAAGTTGTTGCAGTGTGTGGGGATGGGTTTCAGTGTGTGGGGATGGGTTTCAGTATGTGGGCATGGGTTTCAGTGTTTGCAGAAGAGGTTTCAGTGTGTGGGGATGTGTTTAGGTGTGTGGGGATGAGTTTAGGTGTGTGGGGAAGGGCTTTCAGTGTGTGGGGAAGGGGTTTCAGTGGGTGGTGGTGGGGTTTCAGTGTGTGGGGATGTGTTTCAGTGTGTGGGAAAGGTGCTGCAGTGTGTTGGGAAGGGTTTCACTGTGTGCGGAAGGGGTTTTAGTGTGTGGGGAAGTGGTTTCAGTGTGTGGGGAAGATGTTTCAGTGTGTGCGGAAGTGGTTTCAGTGTGTGGGGAAGGGGTTTCAGTGTGTGCGGAAGGTGTTTCAGTGTGTGGGGAAGGTGTTTCATTGTGTGCGGAAGGGGTTTCAGTATGTGGGGAAGGGGATTCAGTGTGTGGGGAAGGTGTTTCATTGGGTGTGGAAGGTGTTTCAGTGTGTCGGGATGGGGTTTCAGTGTGTGGGGAAGGGATTTCAGTGTGTGGGGAAGGGGTTTCTGTATGTGGGGAATTGTTTAACTGTGTGCGGAAGGGGTTTCAGTGTGTGGGGAAGGTGTTTCAGTGTGTGGGGAAGGGGTTTCACTATGTGGGGAATGGGTTTCAGTGAGTGGGGAAGGGTTTCAGTGTGTGGGGAAGGGGTATCAGTGTGTGGTGAAGGTGTTTCAGTGTGTGGGGTAGGGTTTTAGTGTGTGGGGAAGGGGTTTCAGTTTGTGGGGAAGGGGTTTCAGTTTGTGGGGAAGGGGTTTCAGTGTTTGGGGAAATGTTTCTGTGTGTGGGGAAGGGTTACATTGCGTGGGGACGAGGTTTCAGTGTGTGGGGATGGGTTTCAGTGTGTGCGGCGGGGGTTACAGTGTGTGGGGAAGGTGTTTCAGAGTGTGGGGATGTGTTTCATTGTGTGGGGAAGGGGTTTCAGTTTGTGGGGCAGGTGTTTCTGTGTGTGGGGAAGGGTTTCAGTGTGTGGGGATGGGTTTCAGTGTGTGGGAAGTGGTTTCAGGGTGTGGGGAAGGGGTTTCAGTGTGTGGGGAAGGGGTTTCAGTGTGTGGGGAAGGTTTTACAATGTGTGGGGAAGGGGTTTCAGAGTGTCGGGATGGGTTTCATTGTGTGGGGAAGGGGATTCAGTGTGTGGGGAAGGTGTTTCATTGTGTGTGGAAGGTGTTTTGTTGTGTGCGGAAGGTGTTTCAGTGTGTAGGGAAGGGGTTTCAGTGTGTGGGGAAGGGATTTCATTGTGTGGGGAAGGGGTTTCAGTGTGTGGGGAATTGTTTAACTGTTTGCGGAAGGGGTTTCAGTGTGTGGGGAAGTTGTTTCAGTGTGTGGGGAAGGTGTTTCACTATGTGGGGAAAGGGTTTCATTGTGTGGGGAGGGGCTTCAGTGTGTGGGGAAGGGGTTTCAGTGTGTGGGGAAGGGATTTCAGTGTGTGGAGAAGGGTTTCAGTGTGTGCGGAAGGGGTTTCAGTGTGTGGGGCAGGGGTTTCTGTTTGTGGGGAAGGGTTTTCAGTGTGTGGGGAATTGTTTCTGTGTGTGGGGAAGGGTTACAGTGTGTGGGGAAGCTGTTTCAGTGTTTGGGGAAGGGGTTTCAGTGTGTGGGGAAGTTGTTTCAGTGTGTGGGGAAGGTGTTTCAGTGTGTGGGGAAGGGATTTCAGTGTGTGGGGAAGGTGTTTCAGTGTGTGGCGAAGGTATTTCAGTGTGTGGGGAATGTGTTTCAGTGTGTGGGGAAGGTGTTTCAGTGTGTGGGGAAGGTGTTTCTGTGTGTGGGGATGTGTTTCAGTGTGTGGGGATGTGTTTCAGTGTGTGGGGAAGGGTTTCAGTGTGTGGGGAAGTTGTTTCAGTGTGTGGGGATGGGTTTCAGTGTGTGGGGATGGGTTTCAGTATGTGGGCATGGGTTTCAGTGTTTGCAGAAGAGGTTTCAGTGTGTGGGGATGTGTTTAGGTGTGTGGGGATGAGTTTAGGTGTGTGGGGAAGGGCTTTCAGTGTGTGGGGAAGGGGTTTCAGTGGGTGGTGGTGGGGTTTCAGTGTGTGGGGATGGGTTTTAGTTTGTGCGGAAGGGGTTTCAGTGTGTGGGGAATGTGTTTCAGTGTGTGGAAGTGGTTTCAGTGTGTGGGGAATGGGTTTCAGTGTGTGTGGAAGGTGTTTCAGTGTGTGGGGAAGGTGTTTCAGTGTGTGGGGATGTGTGTCAATGTGTGGGGACTGTGTTTCAGTGGGTGGGGAAGGGTTTCAGTTTGTGGGGAAGTTGTTTCAGTGTGTGGGGATGGGTTTCAGTGTGTGGGGATGGGTTTCAGTGTGTGGGGATGGGTTTCAGTGTGTGCGGAAGGGGTTTCAGTGTGTGGGGAAGGTGTTTCAGTGTGTGGGGATGGGTTTCAGTGTGTGGGGTTGGGTTTCAGTGTGTCGGGATGGGTTTCAGTGTTTGCGGAAGGGGTTTCAGTGTGTGGGGAAGGTGTTTCAGTGTGTGGGGATGGGTTTCAGTGTGTGGGGATGGAGTTCAGTGTGTGTGGAAGGAGTATCAGTTTGTGGGGACGGGGTTTCAGTGTGTGGGGAAGGGGTTTCAGTGTCTGGGGATGGTTTTCAGTGTGTGGGGAAGGGGTTTCAGTGTGTGGGGATAGGTTTTAGTGTGTGTGGAAGGGGAATAAGTGCGTGGGGAAGCTGTTTCAGTGTGTGGGGAAGGGGTTTCAGTGTTTGGGGAAGGGGTTTCAGTGTGTGGGGAAGGTGTTTCAGTGTGTGGGGAAGGGGTTTCAGAGTCTGGGGAAGGGTTTCAGTGTGTGGGGAAGGGGTTTCAGTATGTGGGGAAGGGGTCTCAGTGAGTGGTGGTGGGGTTTCAGTGTGTGGGGATGGGTTTTAGTTTGTGCGGAAGGGGTTTCAGTGTGTGGGGAATGTGTTTCAGTGTGTGGAAGTGGTTTCAGTGTGTGGGGAATGGGTTTCAGTGTGTGTGGAAGGTGTTTCAGTGTGTGGGGAAGGTGTTTCAGTGTGTGGGGATGTGTGTCAATGTGTGGGGACTGTGTTTCAGTGGGTGGGGAAGGGTTTCAGTTTGTGGGGAAGTTGTTTCAGTGTGTGGGGATGGGTTTCAGTGTGTGGGGATGGGTTTCAGTGTGTGGGGATGGGTTTCAGTGTGTGCGGAAGGGGTTTCAGTGTGTGGGGAAGGTGTTTCAGTGTGTGGGGATGGGTTTCAGTGTGTGGGGATGGGTTTCAGTGTGTCGGGATGGGTTTCAGTGTTTGCGGAAGGGGTTTCAGTGTGTGGGGAAGGTGTTTCAGTGTGTGGGGATGGGTTTCAGTGTGTGGGGATGGAGTTCAGTGTGTGTGGAAGGAGTATCAGTTTGTGGGGACGGGGTTTCAGTGTGTGGGGAAGTGGTTTCAGTGTCTGGGGATGGTTTTCAGTGTGAGGGGAAGGGGTTTCAGTGTGTGGGGATAGGTTTTAGTGTGTGTGGAAGGGGAATAAGTGCGTGGGGAAGCTGTTTCAGTGTGTGGGGAAGGGGTTTCAGTGTTTGGGGAAGGGGTTTCAGTGTGTGGGGAAGGTGTTTCAGTGTGTGGGGAAGGGGTTTCAGAGTGTGGGGAAGGGTTTCAGTGTGTGGGGAAGGGGTTTCAGTATGTGGGGAAGGGGTTTCAGAGTGTGGGGAATGGTTTCAATGTGGGGGAAGGGGATTCAGTGTGTGGGGAAGGGGATTCAGTGTGTGTGGAATGCGTTTCAGTGTGTGGGGATGTATTTAAGTGTGTGTGTGGAAGGTGTTTCAGTGTTTGGTTAAGGGGTTTCAATGTGTGGGGAAGGGTTTAACTGTGTGCGGAAGGGGTTTCAGTGTGTGGGGAAGGGGTTTCAGTGTGTGGGGAAGGTGTTTCAGTGTGTGGGGAAGGTGTTTCAGTGTGTGGGAATGGGGTATCAGTATGTGGGGAAGGGGTTTCAGTGTGTGGGGAAGGGGTTTCATTGTGTGTGGAAGGGGTTTCAGTGTGTGCGGAAGGGGTTTCAGTGTGTGGGGAAGGGGTTTCAGTGTGTGGGGATGAGATTCAGTGTGTGAGGAAGGGGTTTCAGTGTGTGGGTAAGGTTTTCACTGTGAGAGGAATGGGTTTCATTGTGTGGGGAAGGGGTTTCATTGTGTGGGAAAAGTGTTTCAGAGTGTGGGGATGTACTTCAGCGTGTGGGGAAGGGGTTTTATTGTGTGGGGATGTGTTTCAGTGTGTGGGGAAGGGGTTTCAGTGTGTGGGGAAGGGGTTTCAGTGTGTGGGGAAGGTGTTTCAATGTCTGGGGAAGGTATTTCAGTGTGTGGGGAAGGTGTTTCAGTGTGTGGGGAAGGTGTTTCAGTGTGCGGGGAAGGTGTTTCTGTGTGTGGGGATGTGTTTCAGTGTGTGGGGATGTGTTTCAGTGTGTGGGGAAGGGTTTCAGTGTGTGGGGAAGTTGTTTCAGTGTGTGGGGATGGGTTTCAGTCTGTGGGCATGGGTTTCAGTGTGTGGGCATGGGTTTCAGTGTTTGCGGAAGGGGTTTCAGTGTGTGGGAAAGGTGTTTCAGGGTGTGGGGATGTGTTTAGGTGTGTGGGGAATGGCTTTCAGTATGTGGGGAAGGGGTTTCAGTGAGTGGTGGTGGGGTTTCAGTGTGTGGGGATGGATTTTAGTGTGTGGGGATGGGTTTTAGTGTGTGCAGAAGGGGTTTCAGTGTGTGGGGAATGTGTTTCAGTGTGTGGAAGTGGTTTCAGTGTGTGGGGAATGTGTTTCAGTGTGTGTGAAAGGAGTTTCAGTGTGTGGGGAAGGTGTTTCAGTGTGTGGGGATGTGTGTCAGTGTGTGGGGATGGAATTCAGTGTGTGTGGAAGGAGTCCCAGTGTGTGGGGAAGGTGTTTCAGTGTGTGGGGATGGGTTTCAGTGTGTGGGGATGGGTTTCAGTGTGTCGGGATGGGTTTCAGTGTGTGCGGAAGGGGTTTCAGTGTGTGGGGAAGGTGTTTCAGTGTGTGGGGATGGGTTTCAGTGTGTGGGGATGGTATTCAGTGTGTGTGGAAGGAGTATCAGTGTGTGGGGACGGGGTTTCAGTGTGTGGGGAAGGGGTTTCAGTTTGTGGGGATAGGTTTCAGTGTGTGTGGAAGGGGAATAAGTGCGTGGGGAAGCTGTTTCAGTGTGTGGGGAAGGGGTTTCAGTGTGTGGGGAAGGGGTTTCAGTGTGTGGGGAAGGTGTTTCAGTGTGTGGGGAAGGGGTTTCAGAGTGTGGGGAAGGGTTTCAGTGTGTGGGGAAGGGGTTTCAGTATGTGGGGAAGGGGTTTCAGAGTGTTGGGAATGGTTTCAATGTGGGGGAAGGGGATTCAATGTGTGGGGAAGGGGATTCAGTGTGTGTGGAAGGCGTTTCAGTGTGTGGGGATGTGTTTAAGTGTGTGTGTGGAAGGGGTTTCAGTGTGTGGGGAAGGTGTTTCAGTGTGTGGGGAAGGGTTTAACTGTGTGCGGAAGGGGTTTCAGTGTGTGGGGAAGGGGTTTCAGTGTGTGGGGAAGGTGTTTCAGTGTGTGGGGAAGGTGTTTCATTGTGTGGGAAAGGGGTATCGGTATGTGGGGAAGGGGTTTCAGTGTGTGGGGAAGGGGTTTCAGTGTGTGGCGATGAGTTTCAGTGTGTGAGGAAGGGGTTTCAGTGTGTGGGGAAGGGTTTCACTGTGAGAGGAATGGGTTTCATTGTGTGGGGATGTGTTTCAGTGTGTGAGGAAGGGGTTTCAGTGTGTGGGGAAGGGGTTTCAGTGTGTGGGGAAGGTGTTTCAGTGTCTGGGGAAGGTATTTCAGTGTGTGGGGAAGGTGTTTCAGTGTGTGGGGAAGGTGTTTCAGTGTGTGGGGATGTGTTTCAGTGTGTGGGGATGTGTTTCAGTGTGTGGGGAAGGGTTTCAGTGTGTGGGGAAGTTGTTTCAGTGTGCGGGGATGGGTTTCAGTGTGTGGGGATGGGTTTCAGTGTGTGGGCATGGGTTTCAGTGTTTGCGGAAGGGGTTTCAGTGTGTGGGGAAGGTGTTTCAGAGTGTGGGGATGTGTTTAGGTGTGTGGGGAAGGGCTTTCAGTGTGTGGGGAAGGGGTTTCAGTGTGTGTTGGTGGGGTTTCAGTGTGTGGGGATGGGTTTTAGTGTGTGGGGATGGGTTTTAGTGTGTGCGGAAGGGGTTTCAGTGTGTGGGCAATGTGTTTCAGTGTGTGGAAGTGGTTTCAGTTTGTGGGGAATGGATTTCAGTGTGTGTGAAAGATGTTTCAGTGTGTGGGGAAGGTGTTTCAGTGTGTGGGGAAGGTGTTTCAGTGTGTGGGGATGTGTGTCAATGTGTGGGGACTGTGTTTCAGTGGGTGGGGAAGGGTTTCAGTTTGTGGGGATGGTGTTTCAGTGTGTGGGGATGGGTTTCAGTGTGTGGGGATGGGTTTCAGTGTGTGGGGATGGGTTTCAGTGTGTGCGGAAGGGGTTTCAGTGTGTGGGGAAGGTGTTTCAGTGTGTGGGGATGGGTTTCAGTGTGTGGGGATGGGTTTCAGTGTGTCGGGATGGGTTTCAGTGTGTGCGGAAGGGGTTTCAGTGTGTGGGGAAGTTGTTTCAGTGTGTGGGGATGGGTGTCATTGTGTGGGGTTGGAATTCAGTGTGTGTGGAAGGAGTTTCCGTGTGTGGGGACGGTGTTTCAGTGTGTGGGGAAGGGGTTTCAGTGTCTGGGGATGGTTTTCAGTGTGTGGGGAAGGGGTTTCAGTGTGTGGTGATAGGTTTCAGTGTGTGTGGAAGGGGAATCAGTGCGTGGGGAAGCTGTTTCAGTGTGTGGGGAAGGGGTTTCAGTGTGTGGGGAAGGGGTTTCAGTGTGTGGGGAAGGTGTTTCAGTGTGTGGGGAACGGGTTTCAGAGTGTGGGGAAGGGTTTCAGTGTGTGGGGAAGGGGTTTCAGTATGTGGGGAAGGGGTTTCAGAGTGTGGGGAATGGTTTCAATGTGGGGGAAGGGGATTCAGTGTGTGTGGAAGGGGATTCAGTGTGTGTGGAAGGCGTTTCAGTGTTTGGGGATGTGTTTAAGTGTGTGTGTGGAAGGGGTTTCAGTGTGTGGGGATGGTGTTTCAGTGTGTGGGGAAGGGTTTAACTGTGTGCGGTAGTGGTTTCAGTGTGTGGGGAAGGGGTTTCAGTGTGTGGGGAAGGTGTTTCAGTGTGTGGGGAAGGTGTTTCAGTGTGTGGGAAAGGGGTATCAGGATGTGGGGAAGGAGTTTCAGTGTGTGGGGAAGTGTTTCATTGTGTGTGGAAGGTGTTTCAGTGTGTGCGGAAGGGGTTTCAGTGTGTGGGGAAGGGGTTTCAGTGTGTGGGGAAGGGTTTCACTGTGAGAGGAATGGGTTTCATTGTGTGGGAAGGGGTTTCAGTGTGTGGGGAAAGTGTTTCAGAGTGTGGGGATGTACTTCAGAATGTGGGGAAGGGGTTTCATTGTGTGGGGATGTGTTTCAGTATGTGGGGAAGGGGTTTCAGTGTGTGGGGAAGGGGTTTCAGTGTGTGGGGAAGGGTTTCATTGTGTGCGGAAGTGGTTTCTGTGTGTGGGGAAGGGGT